>NC_041381.1:260934900-260943039 GCF_002162155.2 Triticum dicoccoides | reverse complement strand
CACTCGCCCCCGCCGCAGACGAGCGCTGCTGAGCCCCGCCGCCGCCAAGCCGCCGCCCCGCCGCCCAACCCCCCCTCGCCAGAGCCACCTCGCCGGAGGTACCATGCCGATTCGTCGCGCCGGTTTAAAAAAACGTTCGGTTTTTCTTTAGAAACCCTAGATCGGTTTTTTTTAGATTTGGTTCGCCGGTTTACTCGGTTCGTTTAATTAGCGGACGTTCGTCCATACATTCTTCTAATGAACGGTTTTTCTTCCGTTAGTTACAGATAACGAACGCTCGTTCGTTAGCCTGTTCGTCAGTTTTCTTTTATCGGATTTATCTGCGATTATTTTTCAGACGCGATTTCTGATCCGATTTTAGATTCTGTTTTTCTTCGCGCTCGTTAGTCGGAATCAGGTGATTCAAACGCCTAGAGTTTCGTCTCGAGACTCTCTTTCTGTTTAATCAACTTAAACAAAGTTTTGATACTGTAAAATTTGACCTTAGTCCAGATTAGTAAACGGATCTTGTTTCTTTCGCCGTTTGAGTTCCGTTGCTCCATTTGATTTGATCCTTTTTGCAAACCGGAGTTCTTAAGTTGAACTTTCTGGTCAATCTCTTTTATTTGGAGTTTTGCTTGTGCATATTTGCTAGTTGCTTATGTATGTTATTGTTTGTTTGCGATAGAATTTCCGAAGTGTGAAGCGTGTTACTACGAGTCTCTAGGATTCACGGATCGTCAGCAAGGCAAGTAACACATTGATCATACTCTTTCCATACCCAGTTTTCATTGCATTAGTTCAATCCTCAAACATTGCATGATTAGGATGTCTCTAACTTGTGGGTTGGGAATAGTTGCTGAGGTAGAACCTATTGCCCTGTTTATTATCAAACCCTTGGGAGTTACTTCTACACATTGCTTATATTGCCATGCTATGCTCGTAGACGTGGATTGGGTTTCAGTGTCTCCATGACAGATATGAGATTGTTAATTAATGGTTTACTTAAGGTGGCAACTTTAATACACATCTGGGTGGATTGAGGCACCTGGGGAACCCAGTCTTGTCTGTTTTATTTTTTGGAAATCCCGGGGTATCCGTGTGATCTTCCTGTGGACCACCAACCAGGCTCAAAGGAAACTGAGATTATTCATGCTAGAAACTTCCGTGTGCAGCCACAAGCTATTATGGGCTTTAGCATAGCCGAGTAAGTTACGTGAAGCTCTTGAAGAGGTAGATCAGCAGGTCGTGGGTTTTGTAGGTTTGGTATGGTCTACCCGGAGTAGAGAGTTAATGTTTCTGAAAGACTGTGTCTCGGTCATCCGCTTCTCAAACACCATGCAGTGCGAGAAATCCAACGGAAGTGATCGAGTCTTGTGGGGAAAAGTGCGCAAACCTCTGCAGAGTGTACAAACTAATCATGGTTAGCCGTGTCCCCAGTTATGGACAATTTGAGTATCTAGTACTTGAGTTATCACATGTATCTCATCACTCCTAATTAATATTGTTGGGTTGTTAATTTACTTTAATTTGGGATTGAGTTGGGGTTATACCTTCTCAATGTTTCAACCACCATGATAGTTAAATTAAAATTTATTCCTTTGTTGTAGGGAAAAATTTGCTTTCCGCAAAACTATAACCATAGAGCTTTCCACCAGCCATATACTCATGTAGTGATAGCATTATTCTGTTCTTGCTTTACTGTGTTATATTGCCAGCATATTCCATGTGCTGACCCGTTTTCGGGCTGCAACGAATTATGTTGCAGACTTTTCAGACGAGGAGTAAGGTTCGTTAGGTCGCTGCCGTGCAGCTCAGCTATGCTGTTGGCGTTGATGGACTCACTTTATCTTCCAAGCCTTCCGGTGTTATTGCATTAGATGGCCTTAAGCCGTATTATGGTAATAAGCTCTCTTTTGAGACATTCGATGTAATAAGTGTGTGATTGCTACTCTATTATAAATCCTTCGAGTACTATGCGTGTCTGCATTACTGATCCAGGGATGACACTGGGGCACAGAGACTTGACAATTTGAGGTCGGGTCGCTACAAGATGGTATCAGAGCACACGCTGAGTGTAGGACACGACCACTAAGATAAACCATAGGTCACTCTTCTCTACTCATTTCTGACTCCTCTTCCTTTTCCACTCTTTAGGATGACGGAGAAGAAGAACAAGTTCGGGCAACCGGATGAGGATACACCTTTTGGACGCCACTTGAAGGAAGTCACTAGGTACTTGAACATTGGAATACCAAGTTTCGGGACGTACAACGCCACCTTACCAGAAGAGGAGCGCTGGATGATTCAAGTACAAGTTCCAGGAAGGACGTTCTCGCCAACTTCTAAACCCATAGAATTTTCTTTCGATGCGCCAACCTAGAGTCTAGGCAAGAGCATGGCAGCCCACATTACCATGGGACACATTGGAGAAGTCTACAACGGGGAACTCAAGGACACTACCTATCAAATATGTGGGCACCGAGATGAGCAATGGGAGATGATCGGCACCAGGAAGGATAGATCCGTCGCAGCTTTTATCCAGGAGCTAAACCAGCACATTCGACGCCACGAAAACCAGATGTGCACCGACATTATGGAATTGAAGAAGGCAAAGACTAGGATAATCGAACTGGAGGAAGAACTCAAGTTCACATGCAATGGATATGAGGAGGAAATCAAGACACTATGGGAGAAGAACGACGACCTGGTTAATAAGATCGGGATATTCATGGGAGGACCAGCACCGGGAGACGAAGACGACGACCCCACTTGCCCGAACAACTACATCATCATCGACGACACTGATTCTGATCCTAGTGATGATGACTATGAAGACAAAGCTGGAGCAGACATCATGGAATCTTCCACCGATCAAAATTTCTAGATGACCACCATACAATAGTAGTATTTCCCCCATGTATCAAGTACTAGTTGAGCACTTTTGCGATAGTTCTAGACCATTGTATGCCCTTGCTTGATTGATTGAGTGAAATGATTGTGTTTGTCTCATGTGCATATGGGTAGTGCTTTCTCACTAGACCTTTTTATCTATTCTAATCTCTTCCCTCTAAACCCATCAGATGCCTCCGAGACATGACACCGGTTTTGCTTTCCCACCGGAGCTCACCCAGTTGATCCAGCAGCAGAATTCTTTGATGCAATTGCTAGTTCAGAACCAGGGCAACAACAACAACAACAACAACAACAACAACCCGCCACCAGTGGACAATGTAGCCCGTTTCCTAAGGTTACAGCCGCCGGTGTTCTCTAGTAGCACCGAGCCAATAGTTGCCGATGATTGGCTACGCCATATCGGAAGGGAGTTGACCATCGCAGGGTGCATAGATGCGGAGAAGGTGCATTTTGCCGCACACCAACTGGATGGACCTGCAGCAGCATGGTGGGAGAATTTCACATCCACCTATCCTATAGACACTGTCACATGGGCCCAGTTTCAGCAGGCCTTTCGTACTGCCCATGTTTCCACTGAGCTATGCAGATGAAGAAGCGGGAGTTTCGCAACTTACGCCAGGGGAACCGTACTATTGGCCAGTACATGGATGATTTTAGCAAGTTATCACGCTATGCCCCTGATGATGTGGCCACAGATGTCGCGAAGCAGGAGAAGTTTATGGAAGGGTTGAATGATGAGATGAGCATGCAGTTGATGGTGGCAACCTTCAACAACTACCAGGAATTGATAGATAAAGCTCTTATGATTGAAGGGAAGCAGCAGCAGATTGAGAGCCGTAAGAGGAAGTATGGACAAGGGAAGTATAATACAGGAGCTCAGCAGAAGCCCCGCTTAACCCTGAATTTGGGAGGACTCGTTCATAACCATGGAGGACATAACCACACTGGAGGAGGATCGCATGATAATCACAATGGCGCTAAGAATGGAAATGGGAACGGAGCTAACAACAATCACTCCAATCCAGCCACACCCGCCAAGAGAGACCTAAGTCAAGTTACCTGTTTTAAGTGCAGGAAGACAAGGCACTATGCCAATGATTGTCCTGAAGGAAGGAATGGAAACGGAAACGGGAGCACTGGAAAGAAGCCTAATCCATTCAACAAAGGACAAGTGAACCACGTTAACATGGAGGAGGTTGAAGAACAACCGGACGCGGTAATAGGTAATTTTTTGGTTAAGTCATTTACCGCTCTTATTCTTTTTGATACTGGTGCATCGCATTCATACATATCAAGGGGATTCGTGGATAAGTTTAAACTACCAACCCAAACCCTGAGGACCCCTCTTCTAGTGAGCTCGCCTGGAGCAGAGTATATGGCTAGCCGATGGTGCAACTAGATACCCCTAACCATTGGGACACATGTTTTTTCGTCTGACCTAATTATTTTGGAATCACAAGGATTGGATGTGATATTACGTATGGACTGGATGTCAAAGTATGGAGGACTGTGCTAGTAAATCGATTTATCTCACCACCCCGGAGGGGAAAAGGATTAAGTACGTATCTAGGCATGTTCCTAGGAGGACCCAAGTGAATGCCCTCATAGGAGTTGTGCAGGAGGAAGTGTCTGTAGTAAAGGATTACCCGGATGTTTTTCCAGAAGAGTTACTAGGCATGCCACCGGATCATGACATTGAGTTTTTGATAGAGCTATTGCCAGGTACAGGGCCAATATCCAAGAGACCCTATCAGATGCCCGCAAATGATCTGGAGGAAATCAAGAAGCAGATTAAGGAGTTGTTGGAGAAAGGTTACATTCGAAGGAGTTCATCACCTTGGGGAGCTCCAGTACTCTTGGTCGAGAAGAAGGATAAATCCCTGAGGATGGTTGTTGATTACCGAGCCTTGAATGAAGTAACAATTAAGAACAAGTATCCACTACCAATTATCAATGATTTGTTTGATCAACTGCAAGGAGCTAAGGTGTTTTCAAAGATCGATCTACAATCAGGATACCATCAGTTGAAGATCCGAGAGAAGGATATATCTAAGATAGCGTTCACCACACGGTATGGATTATACGAGTATACGGTCATGTCGTTTGGGCTGACAAACGCCCCTGCCTATTTCATGAGTATGATGAACAAAGTGTTCATGGAGTATTTGGACAAATTCGTTGTGGTATTTATAGATGATATTATGGTATACTCGAAGAATGAAGAGGAGCACAAGGAGCATTTGCGATTAGTTCTCGAGAAACTCAGGGAACACCAGTTATACGCCAAGTTCAGCAAGTGCGAATTTTGGTTGAAGGAGGTTGGATTCCTTGGGCATGTTATATCCGGAGAAGGTATAGCAGTGGACCCCAGCAAGGTTCAGTCGGTCACTGAATGGTTGGCACCCACTTCAGTTGGCGAGATCCGCAGTTTCCTTGGACTCGCAGGATATTATTGGAGATTCATTGAGAATTTTTCCAAGCTGGCAAAGCCAATGACTGAACTATTGAAGAAAGATACTAAGTTTAATTGGACAGAAGATTGTGAGGCAAGTTTCCAGGAGTTGAAGAAACGTTTGACTACAGCCCCAGTACCAACATTGCCAGATATACATAAGGAGTTTCAAGTGTATTGCGACGCCTCACGCTTGGGACTGGGATGTGTGCTTATGCAGGACGGAAAAGTTGTTTCGTATGCCTCACGACAACTGAAGCCCCACGAGTTGAACTATGCCACCCATGGTTTGGAGTTAGCAGCCGTAGTGCATGCATTAAAGACTTGGAGACATTACCTTATTGGGAACCGTTGTGATGTGTACACGGATCATAAGAGTTTGAAATATATCTTCATCCAAAAGGAGTTGAACCTTAGACAAAGGAGAAGGTTGGAACTTATAAAGGATTACGATATGAAGTTACACTATCATCCAGGGAAGGCCAATGTTGTAGCAGACGCTTTAAGCCGGAAGAGTTATGCCAACATACTTGAAAGTAAGGGATTGCCAAGGGAGTTAGCTGAGGATATCATGGAACTTCGGTTAGAGATTGTTCCACGAGGTTTCATTGCCACAATGGAGGTTCAGTCGACCTTGCTAAACAAAATTCGAGAAGCTCAGAAGGAGGACAAAGAGATTGCCGAAATAAAGGAGAAGATGAGCGAAGGAAAGGCCAAAGGTTTTCGCCAGGATGAGCACGATACCTTATGGTTTGAGGAACAAGTTTATGTGCCCAATAACCCAGAGATCAGGAAGTTAATACTTCAGGAGCCTCATGACTCACCATACTTGATACACCCCGGAAACACCAAGATGTACTTGGATTTAAAGGAACGTTTCTGGTGGACTGGGATGAAGAAGGATATCGTTGAGTATGTAGCCGTATGTGACGTATGTCAAAGGGTGAAGGCAAAGCATCAGAAGCCAGCAGGACTGTTACAGCCTATGCCGATACCCGAATGGAAGTGGGATAAACTTGGCATGGACTTTTTCACCGGACTACCCAGGACCAAGGTAGGATATGACTCAATATGGGTAGTAGTGGATCGCTTGACCAAAGTGGCTCATTTTATTCTGGTGAAAACCACTTATACAAGTGCAAAGTTGGCCAAGATATATATGTCCAGGATCGTATGTTTGCATGGAGTTCCGAGGAGCATCATATCAGATAGAGGGACGCAGTTTACTTCAAAGTTTTGGCATTAGTTACACCAAACTTTGGGTACAAGATTGGAGTTCAGTACAGCATTCCACCCGCAGACAGATGGACAGACCGAGAGAGTCAACCAGATACTGGAAGATATGTTGAGAGCCTGTGCGCTAGACTATGGATCTAGTTGGGATGACAGTTTGCCCTACGCAGAATTCTCATACAACAATAGCTACCAAGCCAGTTTGAAGATGGCACCATTCGAAGCTCTATATGGACGCAGATGCAGAACACCATTGATGTGGGATGAGGTAGGAGACCGACAGCTGTTTGGCCCAGCCTTGATCAAAGAGTATGAGGAGAAAGTTAAGTTGATTCGGGATAGACTGAAGATAGCTCAGTCTAGGTAGAAAAGTTATGCAGACTCGAAATGCAAGGAGGTAACTTATGAAATTGGAGAAATAGCATATCTGCGAGTATCACCCTTGCGAGGAGTGAAACATTTCGGAGTTAAAGGAAAATTAGCCCCGAGGTTTGTAGGACCATATCGTGTTTTGGAAAGGATGGGACAAGTTGCCTACAAGCTGGAATTACCTGAAGGACTGTCAGGAGTTCACGATGTGTTCCATGTCTCACAGCTGAAGAAGTGTCATGCTGAGATGGCCGATATACCGTTAAGAGATACAGTACCCTTAGAGGCAATTCAGCTGGACAGTGATTTGACATATGAGGAGAAACCAGTCAAGATTCTTGAGTTTGCGAGCTGAGTCACTCGCAGCAAGGTTATCAAATTTTGCAAAGTTCAGTGGAGCCACCATACCGAGGTGAAGCTACCTAGGAACGAGAGAATGATCTTCGCAAGGACCACCCGCACCTATTTTCTGACCAACCCAAATCTCGAGGACGAGATTCATCTTAAGGGGGATAGGTTTGTAACATCCCAAATTTTCAATTTGGAATGTTATACATAGATCATCCATGCATATCATATTTTATTGCATTTCCGCTCCGTGATCCTCAAAATCCTAAGCAACTCAAGGACCCTCGAAGAGAGTTGGGGATTTCCCGATTTTCATATTTGATTTTCCTATCAAATAATGAAACAAGGATTTTGATTTTAATTATTTTTCTCTCCGAACAATATTTCTTATAAAAATATATGAGAGGAGATAATATGACTTCTCCAAGACAATTGAAATATTGGAGGAAAAATGTTAAAATCATTTGTTGGATTTTATTTGAGTTTATTTGGATTTTATTTGCGTTAGAAAAAATATGCGTGTTTTTAAAATTGCATTTTAGGGCCAAGAAAATGTGCATCTCGTTCTAAATATTTTATTTAGACGGTGAAAATTTGTTTTTGCATTTTTGCATTTTTATTTTATTTTATAGGATTTATTTTCTGTCGGCGAAAACATTTAAAAAAACTTCCCCGCGCCTGACTGGGCCTAAGGCCCAGCCAAGCAGGCCGGCCCAGCCGCCGCCGCCTTCCCCGCGCGCGCGCCAGCTCCACCGCCGCTCGGACCGGAGTCCGAGCCGGACTCCGCCTCCGCCACGCCTTGCCCCCTCCTCCAAGTCGCCGCCCCGCCCCCTTTATATACG
>NC_041381.1:260838649-260934533 GCF_002162155.2 Triticum dicoccoides | reverse complement strand
CCCACCACCTCGAGCCACAGCCGCCGCCGCCCGCACTCGCCGCCGCCGCAGCCGAGCGCCGCCGCCGTTGCTTGCCGAGCCACCGCCCCGCCGCCCAACCCTGCCTCGCCGGAGCCACCTCGCCGGAGGTACCGCGCCGATCCGTCGCCGCCGGTTTTTTTTTAAAACCGTTCGGTTTTTCTTTAGAAACCCTAGATTGGTTTTTTTTAGATTTGGTTTGCCAGTTTTCTCGGTTCGTTTAATTAGCGGACGTTCGTCCGTATGTTCGTCTAACGAACGGTTTTTCTTCCGTTAGTTATAGATAATGAACGCTCGTTCATTAGCCTGTTCGTCAGTTTTCTTTTATCGGATTTATCTGTGATTATTTTTCAGACGCGATTTCTGATCTGATCTTACATTCTGTTTTTCTTCGCGCTCGTTAGTCGGAATCAGGTGATTCAAACGCCTAGAGTTTCGTCTCGAGACCCTGTTTTTGTTTAATCAACTTAAACAAAGTTTTGATACTGTAAAATTTGACATTAGTCCAGATTAGTAAACGGATCTTGTTTCTTTCGACGTTTTAGTTTCGTTGCTCCGTTTGATTTGATTCTTTTCGCAAACCGGAGTTCTTAAGTTGAACTTTCTGGTCAATCTCTTTTATTTGGAGTTTTGCTTGTGCATCTTTGCTAGTTTCTTATGTATGTTACTGTTTGTTTGCGATAGAATTCCCGAAGTGCGAAGCGTGTTACTATGAGTCTCTAGGATTACGGATCGTCAGCAAGGCAAGTAACACATTGATCATA
The DNA here is from genome assembly GCF_002162155.2 of Triticum dicoccoides. Taxonomy (NCBI): domain Eukaryota; kingdom Viridiplantae; phylum Streptophyta; class Magnoliopsida; order Poales; family Poaceae; genus Triticum; species Triticum dicoccoides. The sequence goes on along the minus strand of NC_041381.1, from coordinate 260,933,751 downwards.
CTCTTTCCATACCCAGTTTTCATTGCATTAGTTCAATCCTTAAACATTGCATGATTAGGATGTCTTTAACTTGTGGGTTGGGAATAGTTGCTGAGGTAGAACCTATTGCCCTGTTTATTATCAAACCCTTGGGAGTTACTTCTACGTGTTGCTTATATTGCCATGCTATGCTCGTAGACGTGGATTGGGTTTGAGTGTATCCATGACAGATGTGAGATTGTTAATTAATGGTTTACTTAAGGTGGCAACTTTAATACACATCTGGGTGGATTGAGGCACCTGCGGAACCCAGTGTTGTTTGTTTTATTTTTTGGAAATCCTGGGGTATCCGTGTGATCTTCCTATGGACCGCCACCCAGGCTCAAAGGGAACTAAGATTATTCATGCTAGAAACTTTCGTTGCAGCCACAAGCTATTATGGGCTCTAGCATAGCCGAGTAAGTTACATGAAGCTCTTGAAGAGGTAGATCAGCAGGTAGTGGGTTTTGTAGGTTTGGTATGGTCTACCCGGAGTAGAGAGTTAATGTTTCTGGAAGACTGTGTCTCAGTCATCCGTTTCTCAAACTCCATGTAGTGCGAGAAATCCAACGGAAGTGATCGAGTCTTGTGGGGAAAAGTGTGCAAACCTCTACAGAGTGTACAAACTAATCATGGTTAGCTGTGTCCCTGGTTATGGACAATTTGAGTATCTAGTACTTGAGTTATCACATGTATCTCATCACTCCTAATTAATAGTTTTGGGTTGTTAATTTACTTTAATTTGGGATTGAGTTGGGGTTATACCTTCTCAATGTTTCAACCACCATGATAGTTAAATTAAAATTTATTCCTTTGGTGTAGGGAAAAATTTGCTTTCCGCAAAACTATAACCATAGAGCTTTCCACCAGCCATATACTCATGTAGTGATAGCATTATTCTGTTCTTGCTTTACTGTGTTATATTGCCAGCATATTCCATGTGCTGACCCGTTTTCGGGCTGCAACGTATTATGTTGTAGACTTTTCAGACGATGAGTAAGGTTCTTTAGGTCGTTGTCGTGCAGCTCAGCTATGTCATTGGAGTTGATGGACTCCCTTTATCTTCCAAGCCTTCCGCTGTTATCGCATTAGATGGCCTTAAGCCATATTATTGTAATAAGCTCTCTTTTGAGACATTTGTTGTAATAAGTGTGTGATTGTTACTCTGTTATAAATCCTTCGAGTACTGTGCGTGTCAGCATTACTGATCCAGGGATGACACTAGGGCACAAAGACTTGACCGTTTGAGGTCGGGTCGCTACAGATGGCATCCCCTCTTTCGTCTTTAATCCATCGATAAATTTACTTGAGGCTATATTTTTATTCCCACATGATATGTGTTTTGCTTGGAGCATGTCGTGGGAAACCACAGCCACCTATGGGACCAAGGGTCCCTTGCTGGTTCAGCAGGGGGGATGTCACGCCGCACAAAGAGCAGAAAAGCATGGGGCAGCATGGCAGAAATCACACGGGCAATTTTACCCAGGTTCGGGCCCCCGTGAGGCGTAAAACTCTACTCCTGCTTTGGTGGATTGATGGTGGAAGAATGGTGGTGGAGCATAGTACACTTGCCCGGCAGGGTTGCCTATGGGCACAGTGGCTATGCTCATATGAATGTGTGGGTCTCCAACCTTCTAACCTCCTTTATGGTTGCCATGGGCCTCCTTCTGTAGGTTAAGGGGTCACCACAATGGCAAATCAGTCATTAGGCACTAATAAGATAGCAAACGGTGCTATCATACCTAACTCTGCATGCTGTCAGGGCGCATTAAATGCGTCACTCAATGTCACATTTTTGTTTGCCCGAAAAGCCTTGCCGGGCTATTTTGCCAGCTTCATGCATGCTTCCTTGACACGGCGCAAGACGGGTGTCGTCTATAGGTATTTCCTGTAGAAAGAGGCTGCCATGTAGCGAATCTCTGCCACTTAATCACTTTGCGGCTTGACACCACAATGATCGACGACGTGGGTCGTGGCGAGTGGTTGGGTGAGGTGGTTTTTGCCTTCGTGAGTCCCGGCGGGCCCTGCTGGGACGTCTTGGATGTTCTCTTCCGGGGCGACCCCACCCTCGCCAAGCTCGTCTACCCGGCAAGGGAGGTTTTTCTCCTGGTGGTATCCTGCTTCTCTGGCTTGACCTTGGTCCTCTTGATCTGCATGTTGGTCCTTCGAAGGTCTTGGTCTCCTGTACTCTGGCATGGCCTGGTGCCATAATCTTGTTCCCATGGCTATGCACAGTCTGGGCAACAGACCTAGGGTTTGTTGCATCGACAGAAGCCCTCGGGCCTGCCCTAAATGCGCTGCCGAGCGTCATCGAGGTAGGGACTAATAAGGGCACAGGCAAGGGGCGGAAGAGGTCGGCCCCTTGAGGTATTCTTTGCTTCTTCATTAATCTTGAGTCTGGGCCAATTCCCGGTTTCTCCGCACGTCATGTAAAGCCAATGGTGGTGGTGCCAGTCTTGTAATGGCCCATGAATGACTTTAACGCACGGGGTAGAAACTACCAATTCACTCTTCCCATCACGCCCTTATCCTCAGCCACGTATGCTGCATGCATCGTGCGGGGTAGGTAACGGAGGTGCGTGGTGCGGGAGAGCATTAGGGCAAGGGCCCGGCCTTCTTGAATTGGTAGAGGAGTACAGCAGTCGCTCATGGAGGGAGCGGATCCCCTCCTCGGTCCGCCTATAAAAGGAGGGGCGAACGGAAGGCTGAGCCATCCATCTATGCATCCCTTCTTCCTGTCTTCTACCACTTGCTCGTTATGTTGAAGAAAAGAGCCTGGGACCAGGCCCCGGGCTTTAGTTTAGAGCTTCTCGGGCGGCGCGGTAACAACGACAGAGGTGGCGACTCCGGTGTGCTTGTCGCTGGGTCGCCCGTAGCCTTGATTCTAGTGGGAGGGGACATGAACGACACCCTGCCAAGGCCTGTAGTAGGCGCTGTTGTGCTCACTTCTGCCCACTTCTGCCCAGATCCCTATGTGACTCTGTCGGTCCTTGCTCACTATCTACTTCGTCCACTTCCCGCTGCGCCACCAAGGGTGCGCTAACCACTTGGTTGGTTGCTTCTAAGTATAGCAGCAACGACTCTTGTGGCTTGGGAGCAACAAAGGTGGGCACAGAGGACAATTAGTCCTTCGACTCTTGCAAGGCATCGTCTGCTTCGGGGTCCACTTCATCAGTCATGCCTTCTTCGGGATTTTGAAGAACGGCAGGGTGCACTCGGCGAACTTGGAAATGAATCTGCTTAGCGCGGCAACGCACCCTGTCAGTCACCCCATATGCTTGACTGTCCTTGGCGCTTGGATCTGCTCGATGGCTTTAATCTTGTCAGGGTTGGCTTCGATCCAATGATGGGACACAAAGAACCCAAGTAGCTTGTCGAAGGGAACATCAAACACACACTTCTCCGGGTTGAGCTTCAACTTGATCTTGCGCAGATTCGCAAACGTGTCCTCCAAATCCTGGATAAGAAATGTGTTGTCCTTGGTCGTGACCACAATGTCATCCATATAAGCTTCAATGTTTCTATGCAGTTGTGGCTCGAAACCAATCTGGACTGCCCTTGCAAAAGTAGACCCGGCACTCTTTAATCTGAATGGCATGCGGATAAAACAGTATGTACCACATGGGGTGATGAACAAGGTCTTCTCTTCGTCTTCCTTGGACATGAAGATCTGGTGATGCCCAAAATATGCATCTAGAAAGGAAAGCAAGTCGCAGCCCGAAATGGAATACACGATCTGATCGATGCGCCGTGAGGGAAATGGGTCCTTCGGGCAAGCCTTATTGAGATATGTGAAATCTATGCAAAGCCTCCATTTCCCATTAGCCTTCTGGACCACGAGTGGATTTGCTAACCATGTGGGATGTAGCACTCCTCTGACCAAACTGACTGCTTCAAGCTTCTTGATCTCCTCTGCAATAAACTGATGCCTCTCCAAGGTCTACTTCCGGACTTTCTGCTTAACGGGTCGAGCATGCGGGCAGACAGCAAGGTGGTGCTCGGTTACCTCCCTGGGAACACCGGGGATATCGGATGGTTGCCAGACAAACACATCAATATTCGCCCATAGGAAGGCAACGAGCGCGCTTTCCTATTTGTCATCGAGGGTGGCGTTGATCGTGAAAATACCATCAACGTCAGCCAGCCCTGTCGGGACCTTCTTCACTTCTGGAGTAGTAACCTTGGAATTTTTGCTATTGGAATTCTTAGGAAAGTCATCGACAGGCGTAGCGTACTCCGAAGAGGTACGCTTCCCAGATTCCTTGCCAGTGTCCTTGCTATCCTTCTTATTTGGTCTACTCTCCTTGGAGGGAACTGTCGCTACCTCTGCCACGATCGCGTCCCGGTACATCTTGTCCATGAAAATGATCACGTCCTTCTCATTTGATGGGATGGAAATGAATCCAACTGGCCCAGGCATCTTCAAGGTGTTGTAGGCATAGTGGGATGCCGCCATGAATTTAGCCAGGGCTGGTCGTCCAAGGATCTCATTGTACGTCAAGAGGAGGTCGACCACATCAAACACAATCTTTTCAATCTGATAGTTCAACTCCCCTCCAAATGTCACAGGCAACGTGATCTTTCCCTTAGGATGACTCCTGTTGGGATTAACTCCTTGAAAAGTGCCGGTGACCTTTAACTCCTCTTTTGCTATCTGAAGTTTGCTGATAACCTATAGGGAAATCAGATTCAACCGGCCCCGCCATCCACCAACATCTTAGTGACCTTGAGGTTCGAATTGTCGGAGAGACCAACAATGGCAAACACCCTACTGCAGTGGTATGGTCAGGATGATCCTCTTCGTCATTGATGATGGGCGTGCATGACCATTTGAGTGGTTTCCGGGCCTCTAGTGCTGATTCCGCGGCATTGACCTCACGCGCCCACCGTTTGAGTTGGTGGTGAGAGGTGTGCAGGGATGCGCCCCCATCAATGCACAGGGCATCAGTGGCCTTCTGAAACTCTTGCTCACTGGTTTTCTCTTCAACCCCTCCATCACTCTCATCATCACAGGCTTCCTTATCTTGATCTCTGGCGGGTTTTCCTTTGTTCAGGAGGGGTTTGCCGGGGCGATTTACTTCACCGCCTCGACCCTTACTGCCAGCGACATTCTGGCCCTTTTCCTTGTCACGCTTCTCGTACTCTGCTCTTTGCCTCTTGACGAGCTACTCAACCTGATAACACTCTTGAAGGTCGTGGCCCTTGGTCCGATGAATCTTGCAATACGGCCCATTGCCCTTCTCGGCCTTCTCGGTAGACGTGGCCTCCCAGCAGTTAGTACACACGGCAGCTTCCTTGCCGGGGGCTTCGGCTAGCCGTCTTGCCGGTACTAGGTGTACTCGATCCTTCAACAGTCATCACTGCCTTATCCTTGCACTTCTTGCTCTTCTTCTAACTGGTGGATTCGTCATCATCCTCTGAGTTAACATTGATGCTGCCCTCCTCCCCGGGTAACTTCCATCCCTCCTCCATCTGAGCACACTTATCCACCAAGGTGTAAAGCTCCTTGACTGTCTTGGGCAACCGTATGTTCATCTTGGAACAAATCCTGCGGTTGCGCACATTGGACTGGATGGCAGCTATCACAGCTGCCGGATGGATGTTCGAGATGTTCCTATGGACTCTGTTGAATCTCTGCAAATACTTCTGGAGAGTTTCCCCTTCTTTCTATTGGAGAAGCTGCAAATCGCTAGGCCGACTTGGCTCTTGATGGCCGCCAGTGAAGGCGCCAATGAACGCATGGCACAGGTCAGCCCGTGATGAAATGGACATCTCCGGCAGGTGTATCAGCCAGGACCTCACATTGGACTTGAGGGCCAAAGGGAAGTAGTTGGCGAACACCTTCTCATCTCTTCCCCCGGCAGCTTGAACAGCGATGTCAGATTTCGGGTTCCACAAACCCTTGATAGGTTCGAACTCCGGGGTGCGTGCGGAGATCTCAACCTACCCAGCATGCCTACTCGCGAACCTCCTAAGCCTAGCATGTCGAGCTCAAAGGGGCAAAGAGACACAACACTTTATCCTGGTTCAGGCCACCTTGCGGTGTAATACCCTAATCCAGCGTTTTGGTAGATTGCCTTGAAGGGCTGGGGATAAACTAGTACAACGGATGAACTGGCCTTAGGAGGTGAGGTGTTATTGAACTCAAGAGAGCTAGTGAGCTGGCTGGATGAGAAGGGCTCTGATCTCCCCCTCCTTGGTGATGGCTAAGTCCTATTTATAGTGGCCTTGGTCCTCTTCCCAAATGTTGGAGGGAAGGGATCCCACAACGGCCAGATTTGAAGGGGACAAATAGTACATCCTATCCTAACTAAAGTGGTCTTCGTCTGTGAAAAGCCTCTAGTCGTGACGGTGCGGTGGGCTCGATGGTGACCTCCGTCCCGTTGTCCTGGCGATCTTGGTCTTGTTGCACCAGAATGGAAACCTTTGGTTGATTCCTCGGGACTCCACACCTGCCGCTCGCCTCCGTTGCACAAAAGGGGAAACTGGCGCCCCGCGCCCGCTGGCACCCACCTGGCCTTGGTCGTCATGGCTCACGCCAGCTGAGCCTCGTGAGGTGCACCTTGCATAGAAATCTCCGCCCCTTGGGAGCCAGCCTGACGAGGCCGATCCCTCAGGGGTCTTGGTGTCGTCCGCCTCGCGAGGCTTGGCCCCTCGCGAGGGTCTTGAGCTGTTGATGGTAAAGCTGGGCCGTACCAGGCCGTTGATGGAGCCGCGCAGTGGGCCACAAGCAGGCAAGTCTTGGTACCCCCGTATCCAGAATGCCGACAGTAGCCCCGGGTCCCAAGGCACGCTCGGACATGGCTTCTAGGTGAAGCCAAAGGGCAAGTGCGGAACACAACCACCTGTGGCCTTGAACAACGCGTGGCGATTGATGGGATGTAGACGTCTCCACTTCCCCATGCTGCATCGGCAACCGTTTGACTTGACGGGTCGATGCTGCATGCAGAAGATCATCATGGTGCGAGGTCGTGGAAGCCGGCGGTTGGCCTCCCTTTGGCTATAAATGAGGGGGAGGGGCAGAGCACCCCTCGCTCACTTCTCCTCTATCTTATCGCGGCCCATTTCTTCTCCTTCTCCGCCTTGCTCCTGCTTCCATGGCGTCGATCCAAAGGTTTTCTACGGCTGAAAAAGGAAATGCCCCTCAGGAGGGGCCTGATCCTCTCCCACCGAAGAAGCGGCTCCGCCTTCCTCACGACATCGGCACGAGACAAGAGGTGACCAGGCCTTGGAAATCGAGGCCTCCACCCGACTTCCCCCTTCCTCTGTACGCCCGCGCCCGGGATGAGGATGTGCACCGTCGAGCTATTCCGAGCGGCAAAGATTGAGTTGTCGTTGTCCTGCCTTCTGAGCCGCGGACCCAAGCTGAAGGTAGTTCACGCGAGTTCCGAGCCGCCTGACTTATGGATCCGGCTCCCGAGGTTCTTCGCCGATGAGCTGCCCCCAAGGTGGCCGCTTGAGCTGTGGCTCCAGCACGCCGGGTGCTGCAGCTTGTCCACAAGAGCTGACGTCGAGGTGGTGCCCCCTGGGGATGTCTTCATGACACGCGGATGGGGCGAGGTCGCCCGAGCCTGCCGGGCAGTGGGGGCCCTCGGGACCACTTTGAATATGATGGCGCCTCCACCTTGTTCTTCAAGGTCTTCGACGAGGAGGGAAGGTAGCTGGAGTGCTGCCCCGGGGGAAGCAGCCCATGGAACACGACCGAGGGCACCAAACATGCTTCCGTCCCCGCCAGCACCTCCTCCAGCAGCAGCGGCGACTCTTGGAAATCCAGCGATTATCCTAAGCCCAGCGAATCTCCGGAGTCCATCGAGGACAACTACGTGCCGCCAAACTCCCGCCACAGTCGGAGCGTGGTGGCAGCTGCTGCTTGGCATCGTTGATGACGTGCCCTGGCCTACTAGAAACCCTGCTCCTTTTGTTTCCCTGCGTGGAATTAGAATTAACCCCTCGGGGCATGTAAGGATCGACATGTTTTAATTCGAGCGTCGCTCTTTTGGTTTTATGATGAAATCATGTGTCCCGATCTGGCATGATTCCCCCCTTTCTTCCCCTTATGTAGCGTAGCGCTCTACGCCGGCGGGACCCAGTCCCCAGGCAGGCTTCAGCCGTCGCTAGTATGCCAGGTCGCGATGCCGTGGTCAAGGATAAGAGGTGAGCGGCCCGAGGTCCGGTGAGAGCTCGAGAGGTACCATGCTCACGAGGTCCCCCTTGGAGTTCAAGCAGCTGCCCAAGAAACGGAAAGGGGAGTAAAACTACCGAAGTGGGAGTGCGGGACTAGGGCGAGCATGTTGCGAGTCTCATGACACGGTGTGTATGACTTATCTTTCAGCAGACTCGTCGCGATTTCCCCGAGTGGTGTCCATTTATGCACCCGCAGTAGCGTCACCAGGCGGGGCCCACGATGATCACCTTCTTCCCTTGCCTACCTTGGCGCTCTACGTCCTCGGGTCCCGACCCTCGGGCAAGCTCAGTCGCCGCTGGTATGCCAGGTCACGATGTCATGGTCAAGGCCAGGGCATGAGGGCTGGAGAGCCAGTAGGAGGTCTTGAGGCGCGATGCTCAAGATCCCACCACCCTTTAACGTGCAAGCAACTCGCGAGGTAAGGTGGTGACCGCCGTGGTCTGCCCGTACATTGGGCTCGGAGGGACCTGCAAGTTAGCTGGTCAGAGAGGTTGCAATTCCTTACGGGGCAGACTGCTCGCCCTTAGACCCTTCGCAGGAAGACGAAGGCACCGATAACCTTATGAGGTGGCGTGCGCGAGGTGGGCTGCGAGCCAGAGCTCAGTCCTCGGGTTTGTCAGCCTTGTAGGGACGGACCCAAGCACAAGCGACGTGCCATCGTGAGTAGCCCCCGCTGTAGGACGGGCGAAGGGCAAGTCAACAAGCGTAAGGAGACTGCGAGGCGGTTAAGATTCGAAGTGAGCACGAAATGGTCGTAGATAAGTTCATGAGAGATAGTTAGGCAGCTCCGACGGATGCACAAGGATACATGCCACAGGGTCAGATGTCGGTGTCAAAACCGGCAGATCTCGGGTAGGGGGTCCCGAACTGTGCGTCTAAGGCTAATGGTAACAGGAGGCAGGGGACACAATGTTTACCCAGGTTCGGGCCCTCTCGATGGAGGTAATTCCCTACTTCCTGCTTGATTGATATTGATGTGAGTATTACAAGAGTTGATCTACCACGAGATCGTAGAGGCTAAACCCTAGAAGCTGGCCTATGATTATGATTGTTGTTGTCCTAGGGACTAAACCCTCCGGTTTATATAGACACCAGAGGGGGCTAGGGTTACACAAAGGCGGTTACAAAGAAGGAGATCTACATATCCGAAGTGCCAAGCTTGCCTTCCACGCAAAGGAGAGTCCCATCCAGACACGGGACGAAGTCTTCAATCTTGTATCTTCATAGTCCAACAGTCCGGCCAAAGTATATAGTTCGACTATCCGAGGACCACCTAATCTAGGACTCCCTCAGTAGCCCCCGAACCAGGCTTCAATGACAATGAGTCCAGCGCGCAGATTGTCTTCGGCATTGCAAGGCGGGTTCTTCTCCAAAATCCCAGAGTATTTGTTGTAACAAACAGTGTCCGGCTTCCCATCAATATTACACTCCTCGGCTTCTGTGCTTCAATAATGGCTATCTTCACGTGTCGAGCGAATGCGAGAAGCCGGGGCATTTTTACATTTGCCACCCTGACCATGTAAGTAAATCGTCTATTTAAAGAGACGGGGATCCTCAAATCCAAATCACACCATCCTCCCCCAGCGAGTATCCATCAGAGCGCACCCGGAAGAAACCATCCCATCATGGCCGGTCGTCGCAGCTCCTCCTCTCGCTCCCGTAGCACTAAGCCAGGCGATTGGGAGAAGTGTTCTATCCCCCATAGCCGATTGGTAGAGTTGCAGACCAAGGGGTTTCTCCCGCCTGCATACATGGTCCCCGTCTCAGCCAGACTAGCCACTTATAATGGCGGGGCGCAAGCGGAGAGTTTGCCCAACCCGTCCAAGGGGGAGCGGGTATGCCTTATCCCTTACTTGCTGAGGGGACTTGGATTTCCAATCCATCCATTCCTCTGCGGGCTCCTGGAGTTCTATGGCCTCCAGCTGCATAACTTCACTCCCGCCTCCATTTTGCACATCGCAGGCTACGTTGCCTTCTGCGAGCTATTTCTGGGCTGCGAAGCTCATTTCGAGCTATGGAAGAGGCTATTCTGCCTCGTACCCCGCACTCAGGAGGGGTCGATATATCAAGTGGGCGGAGCCGAAATATGGTGCATCGCCGGGACCGGATACCTTTCTGGTACTCCAAAGAAGACATCCGAAGACTGGCCTTCGGAGTGGTTTTATATGGAGGACGCCCCCCTTCAGGACCCTATTCAGATGGGCCTTCCTGAGTTTGTAAATGCCCCGTTGAAGAAACACCAAAGCTGGCGCCCTCAGAGCTCCCAGGAGGAAGACAACAGAGAGGTCCTTTTCCTGATGGACGGGATAAAGACGTTGTCCAAATCAGGGCTGACAATAATTGAGGTCATGTCAATATGTATAATACAGGGAGTGCAGCCACTTCAATATTGGGGGAAACCCATGTGGCATTTCAATGGAGAAGACGACGCCACCCGCTGCGGCCGTAAAGGTCCGGACTCCTCCGCCGCTCTGGCAAAAATACAAAGGAGAGGAAGAGGAGTTCATCCGTATTAAGCCACGGTATGGATTCTCCATGTACAACCCCCCAAGCTTGGTGAGCTGCTATCTTTTATTCCAGTCTTTCCCGCATTCCTCATCACAAATATTTACCTTGTCAATTCATAGCAGGAACTGTGAAAAGCTATGAGGGAGGTCCACAGCCCGCCTCCACACCCAGAGGACCCCGACCGGGCCCTCGGCCCCGGACTTGAAGAAGATGCGGACACATTTGTGGAACTCGTCGAGAGGACATTTTATGAGTTAAGCTGTGACGGTGCCTTGATGGCCATCATAGCTGATTATCCTGGCCTACTCCCTGCATCACAGGTAAGTAAAACTGGAGTCCCAACTTCCAAGAAGGATCCCCTCTTTGCACCTTACCCTCCGCACATATATTGCGTTTTACAGGGAAGGCAATCGGGGCTCCGTGCCGAACCCGCGGTGACTCGTCAACAAGGGGCACCGAAGCCGGGTAGGCTTAAAAGGAAGGCGGTCAGGACCGAGACGTCATTGCAGAGGTATGATTAAAAATCTGCTCTGTCATTATTGTCTTTGAAGTATAATGAAGTCCATGGTTCCCTGGCAGAAAAAGCACTCGCCGGACTGTATCCGGAGAGACTTTCGGCCACGCCTCCACCAGCCGGACTCCAAGGCCGGACTCAAGGGCGGAGGTCCATGCGGGGACAACACCGGACGGTCCTCCTATAGAGGATGCAGATAGATTATCCGCTACAAACTCTGAAATGGAGAGCACCATGAATCACAGGCGCCGGCGGGCCACACTACGCGACCCTAATTTCTCTGAAGAGGCATTCAATGCCTTCAACTTAGGATACGCATACATTCGAGCTGCTCAAGATGGCCTCGCCAGAGCCATGGACCAGTATGTAAAGGATATATGGGTAAGAAAATCTAATAAGTATGTATATCAGTAGCCCCTGAGACTTGAAATAGTTGGCACAACTGATTTAAGGATCATTGTACGCATAGGTTCTTACAGAGAAGAATACCCAACTGTCTAAAGAGCTGGAGGAGTGTAAAGCCTAGCTGCGGGCCGCAGTTGCTGAAATGGAGGAGTCTAAGAAGGCCCCATCTGGTAATACTTGTCTTGATTGAAAAGAGTGCGTTGACATATACCAGTTAGTATTCGGCATGCATGCAAATCTAACAGTAGATTCTGCAGACAATCCCGGAGGTAATCCAGAGACCGTATCGGAGGATGAGCAACATGCTCAATGACAGCTAAAGGCTGGAGAGCGCGTGCTTACAAAGGTTATACGGGAGAAAAATGATCTCCAGGACGCGAAGACCCGGTTGGATGTTGAATTAAAAGATGTCCGGGCCCAACTTGTTGACTCCATGAAGGAGAATAAGAGGCTTCGACACGGCATTTTTAGTAAGTGCTCGAACGAACCTTTATAAAGTTCGGCGAAGAAGCAGGCTAACAGAATTATGTCTGTAGGTATGCTGATGGGTTGTCCCGAAGAGGAGATGGTCGGATCTGCAGGCGATCTTCTACAAGAGCTCTCACAACTGCACGGACAAATTCGGCAGGTGATGAAGGGTATTGCCCAGGCCTTGTGGTCGTCCGCCTCCCTGCCCGGAGGAATGGGAGAGCTCGTGGACATGCTCAAGGGAGCGCGGCGGCGCTTCTGGTTATGGAAGATATCGGCCTGCCGACAAGGTGCAAGGGAAGCCTGGGCCATGGTAAAGACGTGATAAACCAAGGCTGACCCAAACCACATGGCCGAGGTCGGACTTGTAGGGTCAGATGGAAAAGAGATCCCCGTTAGTCTAGTATATGACCAGGTAGCATTAGCCGCAAAGTATTCCCTACAGGATTGTAGGCTAGATAGCCTGTTGGATGGTATAGAAGAAGAATTTAGTCAGTCTAAGTGACTGTGTACTTCAAATGTCATTTTTTGTCTCTAGCCGGATTGTAAATCATTTGTCATGGCGGACCTCCGGACTCGACAGTCCAGAGTGTATCCTAATACCCACTCAGTTATGTGAAAACCGGGGTATGCATGGAAACCAGACGTAGGGGTCATAAGTGCTTGAATAGACAAGTACCCAACTACCTATGTTTTTTTTCGACCGTGAACAGTAGGAAAGACTCCTACTGTGTTAGCATATTAATAAATGGGTGGGGGAAACTGTACAATGGATATTTACATGGGGTAGGTCTTAGCCACTTTGTGGCAAGAGAAGAAAAGTCTACTTTAAAAGTGCTATCAAAGAGAGTTTACAATATTAAGCACTAAAGGCTTATGTGCCTCTTTCACCCTGTATTGCAAAAGCCCAAAATCTCTCTTGAATCTCCCAAGCTAAGACTGAAAGGAGGGTGGTATAGCTCTGAAATGGTGGTTGTTCCTCTCCTTCCAGATGCTCCAAGCCGCCACAATGAATATTTCCAGGAACAAAGGTGACGGTTGTTTATTCTTCTGGTCTTGAATAGCTTGGAGCCTGCCAAGGAACGGGCCCCAAAGGATGTCAAGCTTACTCCAGCACCATTTGCTGAAAACACAAGTGAAAATCATGTGTTCAACCGTTTCTTCAATACCATGAGCATAGAGCAAGCAGTTGTGATCATCCCCGATGTTGTAATGCCTTTGATTAAGCATATTACGCGTGTTAAGTCGATCTTGGAACGGCAGCCAGGCAAACACCTTAAGTTTCATGGTGCATTTTGATTTCCATATCTAGCCGAAGATTGGATGGGAGTGGAGATCCTTGAAGAAAAAGCGATAGTAGTCAGTTGACTTGAAGTTTGTTTTGCCCCACACATAGTGCCACACATCCGAGGTTGTCGTTGATGGATGGAGCTCGGCAGCAACCGCCTGAAGTTGTCTGACTTCATCATGCACTTGAGGTGACAACGGGAGGTGGAATGCTTCATGCAGTGACGTGATGCCCAAGAAATCCTTGACTGAGGCATCCTCGTTTAAGGCGTAAGAGAAAGCCTGTGGGTGAGAGTCCACTAGAATCTGATCAGCCCAGAGATCTTTCCAAAATAAGGCAGTGGTGCCACAGACAATGTTAATGCTTGAGATTCCCCTAAACTTGGGAGAGAGTTTGAGGATGTCACGCCACCAAAAGGAGCCAATTGGGTTAGAAGCATGAGGTATCTTCTCGGTGTAACATGAGTCCCAAGTTAATTGGACCCAGGGGATGTCCATCTTGTTATAGAACTTGTTCAAAAACTTGAGTAGCAAAGCTTCATTTTGGACCTGCAAATTGAGAACACCAAGGCCACTTTGTTTTTTGGTCTACACACCATACCCCAGGCAGCAAGAGAGTTGCATTTGTACCTTGCTCAGTTTTTTTGATCCACAAGCATCTTCTTCTGATTTTATCAAGCATTTAAATAGCTATGTTATATTACATGGATAGTAAGAAACATCTTCCAGGGAGAATAGTTCCGTTAAGGGTTCCTTTCCCTGGGTACGCATGCATTAATGTGCATGTCCGAACTGCGAAAAGCAAGACAGGATATAAATATCTGGGGGCATGTATTGAAATAAGTAAGAAACATCTTTTGTTCACCGATCGAATATTCCCTTAAGAACGCTAGCTTTCAGCTTCACCCAGTCTAAGGTACACATCCGGCTGACCCGGCAGTAACAATCGTAGAGGTGCTCCCCTTATGCCCTAGCCAAATTAACGGGAATGTAGGGCATAAACACAAGAGCCAGGCAACCCAGCTTGCCCAAAACTTAAGTCATATCGATGCATATAATGGCGAAAAAAGGCACATATGGAGAAGTGACGCATATGTGGTGGGCATAAAGCCCAGAAGATAATTATATTAAGCTTCTATATAAGAAGCCCCGGGTATATTGAGCACGCATAGCGCGGCCGGAGTGTGCGATCGGAGCGCACTTAAAGTTTTAAGGATATATATAAAAAGAAAGAGAGAGAGAGAGAATATAACTTAAAAAGGTGGAGGTAAGGAGACGAACACAGAGTTCAGCACTAGGCGTAAAATCTTCAGAGTTTGGACGCGTTCCATGGGTTCGGCTCGAGTCGATTATCTGTTGCATCACGCAGATGGTACGCTCCTCCGGTGAGAACTTTATCAATGATGAAGGGACCCTCCCACTTGGGCTTGAGCTGTCCTTTTTCTTCTCCAGTAGGCGTAGAACGAGTTCACCAACGTTATAAGTTTTGGCCTGTACTTATCTGCTTTGGTACCTTCGAGCTTGCTGCTGATAGAATGCGGAATGGGACTTTGCGACATCACGCTCCTCCTCCAGGGCATCTAAACTGTCATGCCAATCTAGCTCGGCTTCTCTCTCTTCGTACATGCGCACTCGAGGTGAGTCATGAATGATATCGCAGGGTAGTACTGCATCTGCGTCGTACACCATAAAAAATGATGTGTATCCGGTGGTGTGATTTGGCGTGGTCCGCAGCCCCCATAGTATGGAGTCAAGCTCCTCGACCCAGTGTGTATCTGATTCCTTCAAGGATCGCACTAGTCTAGGTTTGATGCCGCTCATAATAAGACCATTTGCTCGTTCGACTTGACCGTTTGTTTGGGGATGATAGACAAATGCATAATCGAGCTTAATGCCCATTTTGCCGCACCAAGTTTTCACCTCGACGGCTGTGAAGTTGGAGCCGTTATCAGTGATGATGTTGTGGGGGACACCGTAACGGTGGATGACCCGGATATAAAGTCTATCACTGGTCCGGATTTGGCCATTTTAACTGGTTTGGCCTCTATCCATTTGGTGAATTTATCTACCATGACCAACAAGTATTTTTTCTTATGGCTTCCTCCTTTAAGGGGTCCAACCATATCGAGCCCCCAGACCGCAAAGGGCCAAGTTATGGGGACTATTTGGAGAGCGGTAGGTGGCATATGGCTTTGATTTGCAAAAAGCTGGCAACCGACGCAATGTTGGACGAGGTCATGTGCGTCTGCTCGGGCAGTTGGCCAGTAGAAACTTGTACGGAAGGCCTTGCTTACAAGGGCCCGAGCTGCGGCGTGATGGCCGCCGAGTCCAGCATGAATTTCTGCCAAAGGCTGCTGTCCTTCCTCTTCGGAGATGCACCTTTGGAGCACTCCAGTCGTGCTTTTATTATAAAGCTCTCCCTCGTGGACCTTTTAGGCTTTAGAATGCCGCACAATGCAACGTGCCTCATTTTGGTCCTCACGGAGTTCTTGCCTATTTAGGTAGGCTAAGAAGGGTTCCGTCCACGGGGCGATGACAGCCATAATCGCGTGGGCCAAAGGTGTTATTTCGGTGGCGGAGCCTCCGATTACGTTAGAGTGTTCGGGATCTGTGGTTGTGTTTGGATCCGGGCTGGTATTGCCGGTCTCCCCTTCCCACACCACGGATGGCTTGAACAGCCTTTCCAAGAAGATGTTAGGTGGTATGGGGTCGCGCTTAGCACCGATGCGGGCGAGAACATCCGCCGCTTGATTGTTTTCTCGGACCACATGGTGGAATTCGAGCCCCTTGAACCGAGCTGACATTTTGAGGACGGCATTGCAGTAAGCCGCCATTTTTGGGTCCTTGGCGTCAAAGTCTCCATTTATTTGAGATATTGGGAGGTTCGAATCCCCGCGCACTTCTAGTCATTGAATGCCCATAGAGACTGCCATCCGAAGACCATGCAACAGAGCCTCATATTCGGCTGCATTGTTGGAATCGGTGTATAGTATTTGGAGTACGTATTGGACTGTATCTCCAGTGGGGGATGTCAGGACAACACCTGCCCCCAGAACAGCCAGCATCTTAGAGCCGTCAAAGTGCATGATCCAATTGGAGTACGCGCCGTACTCTTTAGGGAGTTCGTCTTCTGTCCATTCGGCGACGAAGTCAGCCAGTACTTGCGACTTAATGGCTCGCCGTGGTTTGTATGTTATGTCGAATGGGAGGAGCTCGATATCCCATTTAGAAATTCGGCCCATGGCATTGCGGTTATTTATTATATCGTTGGGTGGTACTTCAGAGGCCACCGTGATTGAACACTCTTGAAAGTAGTGTCGTAGTTTTCGGGATGCCATGAAGACCGTGTATGCTATTTTTTGATAATGTGGCTACCGTGATTTGCATGGAGTGAGGATGGTGGATACATAGTATACCGGCTTTTGAAGTGGGAACTTATGTCCGTCCGTCTCTTGTTCAACGACGAGCACTGCGCTTACAACCTGGTGTGTTGCAGCTATATATAACAGCATGGGTTTGCCGCTATTTGGCACGGCCAGGATTGGATTGCTGGCCAAGAGGGCCTTTATTTCTTCCAGTCCGGCCGTTGCCGCATCCATCCACTCGAAGTGTTCGGTGCGTCGAAGAAGGCGATAGAGAGGTAGTGCCTTTTCTCCAAATCGGGAGATAAAGCGTCTTAGGGCAGCCACGCATCCAGTTAATTTCTGGATTTGCTTCAGGTATGTTGGGGTAGTGATGCGGAGCATCCTTCGACTACTCGCACCGACACTCCATCACCAATGCAGGCTCCAAGTGGACCAATGACACAAGCACGTGCACGCGCCATCGAGAATGAGGTTGATTCTCTCCTCTTCGAGATTCGCTTGGTTTCACATGAGAGTTGGATTCTACCGTCATCGGAAACATTGTGCATGCTTAGGTACCAAGAAGACAATGGTGAGAGGAGAAGACGGAGACTCAAGTGACCTCGAGGCAAGGGAAGGAAGAGAGGAAGAAGAGTATGAGAAGGAGAAGACCAAGGAGAAGAAGAGGCTGCAGCCCCTGGACTTCCCGGGTGCCCGGCTGCCAAGGCCCCGGGTGCCCGGCCACAGCCTGGGAGGCGCCCCAGCCGGCCCCGGGTGCCCAGCCCCAAGGCCCCGGGTGCCCGGACTTCCTCCAGGGCCTCGCCAGCCCACCCCGGGTGCCCGGCCTGGCCTGGGCCGCGTCCAACCCACACCCCGGGTGCCCGGGCCATCACCCTGGGTGCCCGGCCGGCCCCGCCCAGCTTCCTGCCACCGCCCCGGGTGCCCGGGCTTTGGACCCCGGGTGCCCGGGCTGCTGCCAGCTGGCTCCCCAGACCGGTCCGGGTGCCGGCCGGTTTAACCCCGGGTGCCCGGACCCTTCCTCCGTGGACACGTTTTAGAGGACTTTTTGGTCCTTTGTTTCCCCTCTCCCTAATGTTTCATCCCTAGACTATATAAATGGATCCCCTAGGTTATTTGTTGGGTTAGCAAAGATTAGACTACACATTTTGAGCCTTTGCTCATTGTATCCCCTCCTCCTAGGAGCTCAAGCCCCCACCTTGGGAAGAATCCATAGGATTATCAAGGCCTCCTCTTGGAGAAGATCATCAAGACCTCACATAGTGGGAAGAATTTTACCAAGTGCTACTCTCCTTGTATTGATCTTGTAATCATGTGGATCTTATGTGTGCCACTCTAGTAGATGTGATACTTGGTTTGTTTGAGAGATCTTGTTCTTGGTGTTCTTGGTGTTCTTGAGTTTTTCCTCCTTTTTCCCCCTCGAAGAGTGAAAAGATCCTTCCTAGGGTTTGACCCTACAACATCTTGGTATCATGAGCAAGGTTTATTCACATCTTGGAGTCCCATCCCCCCATTTGCTAGCTTGATTTTGTTTTTTTCGTCCAAATCCGAAAATCCCCACAAAAATAGCCCCAAAAAATTTTCTTGCAATTTGTTGGATCTTGTGAGATTTGGTTGTTTTGGTCCATGGATTTGATGTTTGGCAAGTGGATCTAGCCCCTCCCCAACAATCCCCACCCTTCCCACCATGAAATCCACCGAATTTGGCATTTCCCCCAAAATTTCTGCCCAAATCGGCCACCACCGGGTGCCCGCACCTCGAACCACCAGGCACCCGCACCGCGCCCAGCTACCCTCGGGCACCCGCACCTCACACCCCCGGGTGCCCGCACCCCCCGAAATCAGCCCACTACCAACACCATTTTGGCCATAACTTCCACCTCCCAAGCCCGTTTTTCGTGTTCTTTAGCTCGTTTAGAAGCCCTTGACATCCCCCATCCACTCATCCCACTACCACCACCATTAACCCCCATCCAAAAAATCATCACAAATACACCCACCTTCCGCATTTGACCAATTTTGTGTTGCCTTTTGCGTTTCCTAAGGTGTTTCGGCTACTTAGGAGCGTGTGACATCTTTGTCACCATCTTCGACTCGGAGTCATCTTCATCGCTAACCGTAAGAAAGGACGGTAACCTCGACGACACTTACTCCTTACCTTGCTTTTGCATTGATAGCCCGAGCCACTTTGCGTCGCTTACCCATTGAGACTAGCAAGTTGAGAATTGCCCGGCCACGCTATTGTGCACCGTAGTGATCGTGTTATCATCTTAGTGACATAAGTCTCTCCCGTGCATATCATACATACTTGTCTCATATCTTACTCGGCTCGAGCATAAAGCATACAAAAAAGAAGAAGAAAAGCTTTTAAGCAAAAGAGGAGCAACAAAGAGCTTGTAAGCAATAGAGTGAGCCATTTGCATACCTATATCATCTTGGTCATCGCATACATACCATAGTTGGGATTGAAGATGGCATGGTTCTCTCATAGGTAGGTGCACAAGCGTATCTTGCCCATTTGAGCAATCGAGCTAGTGTCTCTCGAGCATTCGCACAACAAGAGCATTTCTCGTGGTTGCACATTTCGAGCTCACCCCTTGGTTGTGCGGATCCCATCTATCTTCCGTGCGTGTGTACCTAGTGATACCGTTGGGTTTGATCTATTTGCTTTACTTGCATTTTTGTGAACCTTCTCAACCTTATCGATATCTTGACTAACATTTGCTTGAAATTTTTGCCACCATCCTAACCAAGCTACTCCATAAGCCTCTTACTTGTAGGTGTGAGAAACAAACCCGGTTCCAATTCTCCTATTGTGGCATTACATTGAGTTACACTTGTTACATCTTCAATCCTCGGAGAAGGTAACTTTGGTATTGTTCTCTCACTTTCCTACTCACCCCACTTGGTTGATGGATAGGCCAAGCGCGTCGTCGAGCCCACTTTTCGAGGGGAAAGGTGATGATTCTGGATATGTCTCCAAGAACCACTTCTTCATCGCGCAACGAGCGCTTCATCAAGAAAACGTCGCATTGGGTCAACGCTTCGAACAACTCGCCTCCGACCTTCGTCAAAACCTCGACGACAAATTCAACACACAAATGGAAGAGCTCCGCAACATGATCGTTTGACGCCCGTCTTCCTCATCGGCTTCTTCAAGACGGCGCCACTCAAGTCACCGTACAAGTCGGCAATCTTCGGGCTACTCCTCTTATGATGCAAGTGCACCACGAGCTCGCCCTCCTCGACGTGATCATCATCAAGCTCACCAAGCTCAAGAAAATCCATTCCATGGCAATGGATTACAAGACCGAGTTCGAGCACGTGAACGGATGCGACACCAAGTCCCTCATGAAGCAATGGATCAAGAGCAAATACCTCCACAAGTGCCACTTCAAGCCCCTCAAGACGGTGATGCACTTAGACAAGCACAAGAACAATGTGAAGCACAAGCCCTCGACCGTGAAGCTCAAGCACTTGAAGCACAACAAGCTCTACGCGAGGCCACTAGAGCCGTTGAAGTCCACAACCACCAAGTGCGAGAAAAAGAGGAAGCTCTTCGTCGTGGGATACAAGAGGAAGCCGCCCGACGCGAAGAACAACAAGAAAGGTGCAACCAAGCGCACATTCCTCGCCCTCCTCCAAGACAAGAGCGACACTAAGTGGAACAAGTGCTTCAAGACCCTCCTCCATGCCAAGAGCGACATCATGAGGAACGAGCATATCACAACCGCTATCAAGATGAAGAACTCCGCTACGACAAGCTCAAGTTCACCATGCCAAAGTTCTCTGGAAGCAATGATCCTGAAGAATATCTCTCTTGGGCATTGAAGGTGGACAAGATTTTTCGCCTCCACAACTACGATGAAGAAAAGAAGATAGCCATGGCCTCCCTCGAGTTCCAAGACTACGTCCTCATTTGGTGGGAACAAGTGATCGAGCGACGGCAAACAAGAGGCGAACCACCAATTACAACTTGGGAAGCTATGAAGGAAGTCATGAGAGCCCGCTTTGTGCCTACTCACTACACTCGAGATCTTTTCAAGAAGTTGCAACTCCTCAAGCAAGGCACCAAGACGGTGGAAGAATACTACCAAGAAATGGAGATTGCCATGATATGAGCCAATGTCAAGGAAGATGACGAGCAAACAATGGCACGCTTCTTGAATGGCCTCAACCACCCAATCAAGCGGATCGCCGTCTTCCAACCATACTTCAACCTTCTTGAGCTAGTTCATCAAGCGACCAAGGCCGAGCGACAAGTGCAAGATGACTTCAAATACGCCAAGTACTCGTCCAAGACCTACGGCTCCTACTCTCAAGCTCCCGCGACTTTGGCACCTCCTACATCAACTCAAGCATCACCAAGTACCGGCGACAAGTCAAGTTCCAAGCAAGTGGCACCTTCCTCGACTCGTCCTCCGGCAAGCACCTACAAATCCAAGACTCCTTCATCTTCGACGCCTCCCGATGATCCCGTCAAGACAAGTTCAGTCAAGTGCTTCACATGTGGCGGCCGAGGCCACAAGTCCTTCCAATGCACCAACAAGCAAACGACGATCTTCAACGATGGCGGCACATATGACTCAATGAGTGAAGAAGAAATGGAAGCCATTGAGCACGTGGCCATGCACCAGCGCGTGAATGAAGATGAAGATGACCAAGTCTTTTGTGACAATGATTCAAATCCCTCTATCGTGGTCTCCAAGGTCTTGATGCTCCAACACCACCAAGAAGAAGACCAACGGTGCCACATCTTCCACACCAAGGCCGGCATCAATGGAAGGTCTGTCAAGGTCATCATCGATGGAGGTAGTTGCCACAATTTGGCGAGTGAAGAACTATGCTCCAAGCTTCAATTGGTCAAGAGGAAGCATCAGCACCCTTACAAGGTTCAATGGCTAAGTGACTCCGGCACTATCCGAGTTGAGCATACGGTCCAAGTCTCCTTCAAAATTGGTGCATATGAGGACACTTTGGAGTGCGATGTGGTCCCAATGACCGTTTGCCACCTCCTTCTTGGTCGACCATGGCAATTCGACCATGGTGTTATCCACAATGGGCGTACCAATCACTATAGCTTCAAGATTAAAGGGAAGGAATATGTGATACGACCTATGTCTCCTAGTCAAGTGATAGCCGACAGGAAAGCCACCCACCATGGAGAGAAGAGTGAGAAAGTGAGCCACCCAAACGTGAGTGAGAGCCACAAGCCAAACTTGAGCGCCTCTTCGCCTAGAGAAAAAAACCTCATACTATTTGCCACAAAACGTGAGATGAGAGAAGTGTGTGAGAACCCATCGAGTGTGATGCACTTTGTCCTTGTGTGCAAGGATGGAGAACCAAAAACTAACTCCGCTCACGAGCTACCTTTGGTGTTTCAATCTCTTTTGCAGGAATTTCAAGATGTTTTCCCCGATGAGCTACCTCCGGGTCTCCCTCCTCTTCGAGGCATTGAGAATCGAATCGACCTCATCCCCGGAGCTCCTCTTCCAAACAAGGCTCCCTACCGCGTCAACCCCGAAGATACAAAGGAGATTCAACGGTAAGTACAACAACTAATCGACAACGGTCATGTACGTGAAAGCTTAAGCCCTTGTGCCGTTCCCATTATACTTATGCCCAAGCAAGATGGTAGTTTTCGCTTGTGTTCCGATTGTAGACCCATAAATGCTATTACTGTTCGCTATAGGCATCCCATTCCTCGCTTAGATGACATGCTTGATGAACTTAGTGGAGCCAACTTTTTCTCAAAAATTGATCTTAAAAGTGGCTATTATCAAATCCGCATACAAGAGGGTGATGAATGGAAAACTGCTTTCAAAACCAAATTTGGCTTATATGAATGGTTAGTCATGCCTATGGGTTTATCGAAAGCTCCCGGTACTTTCGTGCGTCTCATGCATCATGTACTTCGCCCTTATATTGGAGTCTTTGTTGTGGTTTACTTCGATGATATTCTTGTGTTTAGCAAAACAATGAAAGAGTATCTTAATCATGTTAGGGCTGTTTTGCAAACACTTCGCAAGGAAAGTCTTTATGCCAACATGAAAAAGTGCACATTTGGTGTTGGCAAAGTGGTTTTTTTGGGTTTTGTTGTCTCTTCCAAGGGTGTCCATGTTGATGAAACTAAAATTGAAGCAATTAAAAATTGGCCCCAACCCACCAATTTGCAACAAGTGCGAAGTTTTCTTGGTCTCGCGGGTTTTTATCGTCGCTTTGTGAAAGATTTTAGCACTATCGCCGCTCCTTTGCATGCTTTGAGCAAGAAGAATGCTCCTTTTGTTTGGGGACCTTTGCAATCAACCGCTTTTGATGAGCTCAAATCTTTGCTTACACATGCTCCGATTCTTGCTTTACCCAACTTTGAAAAAACTTTTGAGGTTCAGTGCGATGCAAGTGCTACCGGAATTGGTGGGGTTTTGATGCAAGAAAAACGAGCTATTGCTTATTTTAGTGAAAAACTTTCCGGTGCTCAACTTAACTATCCCATCTATGACAAAGAATTGTTTGCTTTAGTGCGTGTGTTACATGTGTGGGAGCATTACCTTAGACCGCTTGAGTTTGTCATACATACCGATCATGAAACACTTAAATACCTCAAAGGTCAAACCAAGTTGAATAAACGGCATGCTAAATGGAGTGAATTCATTGAATCTTTTCCCTATGTGATCAAGTACATTAAGGGCAAAGAAAACATGGTGGCGGATGCCCTTTCCCGCAAATGCATGTTACTTACTCAACTTGAATTGAATGTCATAGGATTTGATCATATCAAAGATTTGTATGAGGGTGATGTGACTTCTGCTACTCCTTACGCTAGGTGTGTGACGCATACTTCTTGGGAACACTATTATATCAAGGATGGTTACCTTATGAGAGCTAACAAACTATGCATTCCCAAGTCCTCTTTTCGTTCGCTCCTTTTGCAATAGGCTCATGGAGGTGGACTCATGGGACACTTTGGATGCGACAAGACTTTCGCCACGCTCTCCAAGAACTATTATTGGCCCAAGATGTTTCGCGATGTTGCCTGCTTCACCAACCGGTGCTCTACATGTTGCAAAGCTAAGTCACACTCTCAATCCCATGGTTTACATATGCCTTTACCTATCCCACATCAACCTTGGGAAGTCATTAGCATGGATTTTGTGCTTGGATTACCTAGAACTCAAAATGGCAAGGATTCGGTTTTTGTTGTTGTGGACCGTTTCTCTAAAATGGCTCATTTCATCCCATGCAATAAGATAGACGATGCTTCACATGTTGCCAATCTCTTTTGTAGGGAAATCTTGAGGTTGCACGGCGTGCCAAAGACAATTGTGTCGGACCGAGACGTCAAGTTCTTAAGCTACTTTTGGAAGACACTATGTGCCAAGCTCGGGATCAAGCTACTATTCTCCACGGCATATCATCCTCAATCCGATGGCCAAACGGAAGTCACCAACCGGACGCTTGCGACTCTCCTATGTGTGTTGATCAAGAAGAACATCAAGGAGTGGGAGGAGTGCCTACCAATCGCCGAGTACGCCTACAATCGTGCAAGACACTCCACAACCGGCAAGTCCCCCTTCGAGGTCGTCTACAGTTTCAACCCTTTGTCGCCATTGGACATCCTTCCTCTACCGCTTCAAGAACGAGCAAACATGGACGCAAGTACAAGAGCTGCCTACCTCAAGAAGATGCATGAAGAAACATGTTCCACCATCGAGCGCCAAGTGCAACGCCTCCCCGCCAAGCTCAACATCAACAGGTCTCCGATGGTGTTCCAACCGGGTGATCAAGTATGGATACATCTCCGCAAAGACCGCTTCCCCAACGAACACAAGTCCAAGCTACTACCACGAGCCGACGGCCCATTCAAGGTGATCGCACGCTACAACGACAACGCCTACAAGGTCGACATCCCACACGACAAGTACAATGTGAGCGACATCTTCAACGTCAAAGACTTGGCCAAGTACCATGGTGATGAAGAGCACGATCCGTGGACAGATCTCTCCCAAGGGGGGAAGATGATGCGGAGCATCCTTCGACTACTCGCACCGACACTCCATCACCAACGCAAGCTCCAAGTGGACCAATGACACGAGCACGTGCACGCACCATCGAGAACGAGGTTGATTCTCTCCTCTTCGAGTTTCGCTCGGTTTCACATGAGAGTTGGATTCTACCGTCATCGGAAACATTGTGCATGCTTAGGTACCAAGAAGACAATGGTGAGGAGGAGAAGACGGAGACTCAAGTGACCTCGAGGCAAGGGAAGGAAGAGAAGGAAGAAGAGTACGAGAAGGAGAAGACCGAGGAGAAGAAGAGGCTGCAGCCCCTGGACTTCCCGGGTGCCCGGCTGCCAAGGCCCCGGGTGCCCGGCCACAGCCTGGGAGGCGCCCCAGCCGGCCCCGGGTGCCCGGCCAACTGGCCCCGGGTGCCCGGCCTGGCCTGGGCCACGTCCAGCCCACACCCCGGGTGCTCGGGCCATCACCCCGGGTGCCCGGCCGGCCCCGCCCAGCTTCCTGCCACCGCCCCGGGTGCCCGGGCTTTGGACCCCGGGTGCCCGGTCTGCTGCCAGCCGGATCCCCTGACCGGTCCGGGTGCCCGGCCGGTTTAACCCCGGGTGCCCGGACCCTTCCTCCGTGGACACGTTTTAGAGGACTTTTTGGTCATTTGTTTCCCCTCTCCCTAATGTTTCGTCCCTAGACTATATAAGTGGATCCCCTAGGTCATTTGTTGGGTTAGCAAAGATTAGACTACACATTTTGAGCCTTTGCTCATTGTATCCCCTCCTCCTAGGAGCTCAAGCCCCCACCTTGGGAAGAATCCATAGGATTATCAAGGCCTCCTCTTGGAGAAGATCATCAAGACCTCACATAGTGGGAAGAATTTTGCCAAGTGCTACTCTCCTTGTATTAATCTTTTAATCATGTGGATCTTATGTGTGCCACTCTAGTAGATGTGATACTTGGTTTGTTTGAGAGATCTTGTTCTTGGTGTTCTTGGTGTTCTTGAGTTTTTCCTCCTTTTTCCCCCTCCAAGAGTGAAAAGATCCTTCCTAGGGTTTAACCCTACAATAGGTAGCCAACTGTGACAGAGCTCGGATTTTAGCCAGATTTGCTTCAATTCCTCGATTGGAAACGATGAAGCCCAGGAGCTTTCCGGCAGGTATGCCGAAGATGCATTTTTCCGGATTGAGCTTGATGTCATATGTTCAGAGATTGTCGGACGTAAGCCTCAAGTCGTCTATTAAGGATTCGACGTGTCTAGTTTTGATGACCACATCGTCTACGTATGCCTCCACTGCTTTGCTGATTTGTGTTTCCAGGCATGTCTGAATCACGCGTTGATAGGTTGCACCGGCGTTTTTGATCCCGAAAGGCATGGTGTTGAAACAGAAGGGGCCGTATGGGTGATGAATGTGGCTTGATCGGACTCCGCCATCTTGATTTGGTGGTATCCGGAGTATGCGTCGAGGAAACACAATGAGTCGTGTCCTGCGGCAGCGTCGATGATTTGATCGATGCGGGGGAGGGGGGAGGGATCCTTAGGGCAAGCTTTATTGAGGTCCTTGAAATCGACACATAGGCGCCAGGATTTGTCCTTCTCTGGTACCATCACCAGGTTTGCTAGCCAGTCCAGATGTTTTATTTCTCTGATGAATCCGGCCTCGAGTAGCTTGGCTAGCTCTTCTCCCATGTCTTGTCGCTTAGGTTCTGAAAAGCGCTGAAGAGTCTGCTTGACCGGCTTGTATCCCTTTAGTATGTTTAGGCTATGCTCGGCCAGCCTACTTGGGATACCTGGCATGTCTGAAGGATGCCAGGCGAAGATGTCCCAATTATCGCGTAAGAACTCTTGCAGTGTGGCGTCTATTGTGGGGTTCAGCTGTGCCTTGATGGATGCTGTTTTTGCAGGGTCCATTGGGTGGACCTGGAATTTGACTATTTCGTCCGCTGGTTTGAAAGAGGTGGACTTGGGTCGTTTGTCGAGTATCACGTCATCCATGTCCACTGTGGAGCGTAGCGCAGTTAATTCTTCGACCACGAGAGCTTCGGATAATGCCTCCAGGGCTAGTGCGGCGGTTTTATTTTCGATGCGGAGTGCTATGTCCGGATCACTAGCTAGATTGATGATTCCATTGGGCCCAGGCATCTTGAGCTTCATGTACCCGTAATGGGGTATAGCTTGGAAGCTTGTGAATGTGTCCCACCCTAAAAGGGCGTGGTATCCACTACTGAACGGGGCCACATGGAATGTGATTTCTTCGGACCTATAATTCTCCGGCGTGCTGAATACCACATCTAGTGTGATTTTTCCCGCACATCCTGCCTCCCGACTAGGGATGATTCCTCTGAAGGTCGTGCTGCTTTGCTCAATGCGGCTCTTGTATATCTCCATTTTGTTAAGAGTTTCCTCGTAGATGAGGTTTAATCCGCTGCCACCGTCCATGAGCACTTTAGTAAGCCGAAAGCCATCCACAATTGGACTAAGGACCAAAGCGGCCGGTGCTCGAACTGTTCGGAATTGAGGTTCGTCACTGGCATTGAAGGTTATGGCCGTGCCGTTCCATGGATTTATTGCTGCAACGTAGCAGACTTCAGCAAGGCTGCGGAGTGCTCACTTACGCCTATTGTTTGAGGCAAAAGTCTCGAAGACTGTTAGTACTGTATTGTTATTCTCCGCGGGATGGTGCTCTGCGGCATTGTTGATGAGGAGATCCTCGCCGCTCTTGGCCACCTGCCGGAGTATCCAACACGCTCTAAGGCTGTGTGTTGGTATGATATCCGGTGTGCTGTGAATTTTGCATGGCCCATTGAGCCATCCCTCTGATACAGTTCCACGCCCTGTGGTGGGCTTTGGTTTCTTTGTAATTGGATCGGGTGACTTGTGAGTGTGCACCCTTTTTGTTCGGATGAGGGGTTTAGTGAGAGCTGGAGGATCCTAAAATTTTGTTTGGGTTTTCCATGCGCTTTCCATCGCACAGTAGTTCTATACTATGGCCGCCAAGTCAGTGAAGTGTGCTATGTGACAGTGACTTATGGCGTTGAGAATTCCCTTGTCCATGCAATTTTTGCAAAAGAATGAGATTGCGTCTTCCTCACGACAGTCCTTAACCTTGCTCATTACAAGGAGGAATATGGCCCAGAAGTGATGTATTGTCTCTTGGGGCTCTTGTCTAATGTGCGAAAGATCACTTGTGTCAGGGTGGGTGGGTAGATTTAAATCCGAACCCTGACCCAACCTGAGACCCAGGGGCAGAGGATCTTCCGAGCTTGACGACTCGGACTCTCGAATGCTGCCCAATTTTCCTGGCCTGCCATCCAATTCTAGGTTCGGAGCCTGGGCCATGTCCTCCCGAAGACGGGTATCCGGCTCGGAGAGCTCGGGAATCCGGACATAGTTCGTCCTTAAAATAGAGCTGGAATCGCTGCATTGTTCCTCCACCACTGCTATCTGATGGGTGACCGGCGGAGAGTTAATCTCCCTTTGGCTGGGTTTAAGCCCGATCTGATCATAGTCCGTAGCAACTCCCAAGGCAGCGATGTGATCCAAGAGCTCGTTCAGGGATGAGAGCTCCATTGGATCCATCTGCTCAGGGAATTCCGAGCTGACGTGGAGGCGGTTCTTGATGACTTGAGAAGTCATCGTCGGCAAGGCGGTCGAACGGGCGGTCATGATGAAGCCGCCCAGCCGGAGAGTCTGGCCTACAGCCATGGCTCCCCCAGAGGTGATGTTGTCCTTGACAACAAGGTGAGCCATCAAGCCTTATCGTGGCAGCATAGTGGAACTCTCAGTGAAAGCACCAATGTCGGTGTCAAAACCGGCGGATCTCGGGTAGGGGGTCCCGAACTATGCGTCTAAGGCTAATGGTAACAAGAGGCGGGGGGCACAATGTTCACCCAGGTTTGGGCCCTCTCGATGGGGGTAAAACCCTACTTCCTGCTTGATTGATCTTGATGATATGAGTATTACAAGAGTTGATCTACCACGAGATCGTAGAGGCTAAACCCTAGAAGCTAGCCAATGATTATGATTGTTGTTGTCCAACGGACTAAACCCTCCGGTTTATATAGACACTGGAGGGGGCTAGGGTTACACAGAGGCGGTTACAAAGAAGGAGATCTACATATTCGAAGTGCCAAGCTTGCCTTCCACGCAAAGGAGAGTCCCATCTGGACACGGGACGAAGTCTTCAATCTTGTATCTTCATAGTCCAACAGTCCGGCCAAAGTATATAGTCCGGCTGTCCGGGGACCCCCTAATCCTAGACTCCCTCAACGGACCCACGCGACTTGCGGATTGTGCAGCCCGAGGGACGCCCCCAAACTGAACGAACTAAAACATGTCACCTGGCACAGTTGCTGAAGAGATGTCGGGGTAGCAGAAGGTGTGCGCCGCAGAGGTCGTCCTTCATGAGCCGCCTTGGCCCTGAGCCTCGGGAGGCTCCGGGGGCCTGGGGGGCTCCTGAAGGTGCAACTCCATCTCTGCCAGGATCGCCCGTTGCCTAGCCTCCCGAGCCTCCAGGATGTCCCGCATGCGGTGCTGGAACGCCAGAGCCGCACTCGGCAGCCGAAGGGCATGCGAACGTAGTTGTGAGGCGGACCCTCGCATCGGCCGACACGAGACGGCCAGAAGATCTGCCGAGATGCGGCCCTGTTGAGCCCTGGGATGTCGATGCAGACATGGAATTCCTTACCCTCTTCAGGGCAATGAACCGCGCCCCATGGTGGGCGGCAATCGCCCTGCAGAACCCTCACCTCCTAAATCTCCTGGACTGCCTTTCTTATGAACTCGTGAGCGCCTAACACCTTACGCCCTGCGCCTTCTCTTGGGAAGCATGCGCTGAAGCATGCCTCCACATGGTGCCCGAGCGCCTCCCTCGTGATGCGGGCTAGGTTTGAGGCCCTCCAGAGGAGAGCCCCCGAGCCCAGCCTGAGAGGGGCGCTGAGCGCACTTTCCTATGCGATAGGTGAAGGCGCCCCATCCAGGGACGCGAGGCTCAGCGCGGCGCTGTCGGGTGATGCTTTCTCGTGAGCTCCCTGGCCCAACTGCAGCTTCTTCGTCTTGGGGGCGACCTCAGGAGGGAGGACACCGCCCTCGTCTTCAAGGTTCTCAACTGCAACCGCCTGGTAGGCACGCTCGAGGGAGCACACTGCGTCCTTCTCCTTGCAAGCGACCGTGATGATGTCACCGCTCCCTGGCATCTTGAGGACGTTGTAGCCGTGGTGCGCTTCTATCATGAACTTGGCTAGTGCTGGGTACCCGAGGATGGCATTGTATGGCAGATGGTTGTCGGTGACGTCAAATTTGATGAGCTCGGTGTGGTAGTTGTCGCGCTCGCCGAAGGTGACAGGGAGACGGATCTGCCCTATTGGATGCGAGGAACCGTCGGTCACTCCTGAGAACGGCTTGGTAGGCTGAAGCTGGTGATATGGCACTTGGAGTCTGTTGAATGTCTGAAGAGAGAGAACGTTGAGCCCTGCTCCACCATCGATGAGAGTCTTGGTGACGACCACGTTGCTGATGACGGGCGAGCAGAGCATTAGGAGAGTGTCGGCAGTTGCCGCGCACTTGATCTGGTCGGAGGAGTTGAAGGTGATGGCGTATTTGGACCACCTGAGCGGGCGAGTTGCTTCGGGCTTGGGGAGCGCGGCGTTCACCTCGCGCGCGAACTGCTTGAAGATGCGGTGAGAGGCTGGGGCCTGAGAGCCGCCCAGGATGCAAGCGATGGATCGAGGATCATGGAAGCCCCCAGCCCCCTCGTGCTGGTGATGATCTTCGTTCCTCCTCGGTGGTGGAGGAAGTGGAGGAAGAGCAGCGTTGCCCTGAGGCCGGTCCTCGCAAGGCTGGTCCCTCCAGGTGCCCTCGCGAGGCTGGCCCAGCCAGCAATCCTTCCGAGGCAGGTCACGCCACTCCTGGCGATGGTTGCGGCCGTCCGAGCGTCCTCCACCTCGGCCACCTCCAGGACCGTAGCCTCGATTGTTGCGCTTGGGGCGTCGACCGAGGCACCCAGCGCAGAGGGCCCTTAGCTCCTAGCAGTCGTTCGTGTTGTGGCTATGAATGTTATGGAAGACACATAACGGTTGGTTGCTCTTGGATGACTCACGGTGGTCACAGCCGCGCTTCATCTCTGGCTCGACTACAAGCACAGTTGGTCCCTTGCGCTTCACATCCTTGGCCTTGGCTTTCTTGTCTTTTGGGTCAGCATCAGGGAGCTCGAGGAGGGAGAGGCGCCCCTCCTCAGCCCTCGCGCACTTGTTCGCCATGTTGAACATCTCCAAGGTTGTGCAGAGGTCCTCGTGACTTGCGAGCTCCTCCTTCACCTTGACGTCGCGGACGCCATCAGTGAACGCCGAGATGATGGCCTCGTCTGACACCTTGGCGATCTTGAGGCAGACGTTGTTGAAGCGCTTGATGTACTTCTGCAGGGTCTCTCCTAGCTGATGCTAGATGCGTCGTAGGTCACCTGCGACCGGCGGGTGGTCGCATGTGCCCTGGAAGTTGGCGATGAAACGGTCGCGTATCTCATCCTAGGAAGAGACGGACCCCATGGGGAGGTTCAGGAGCGAGGAGCGCGCGCCATCCTTGAGGGCAATGGGAAACCAGTTCGCCATGATCTTCTCGTCGCCACTGGCCGCCTTGATGCTCAGCTCATAGAGCTGAAGGAACCCAGCAGGGTCTGTAGTGCCATCATAGCGTGGGGCCAGGTCAGGCTTGAACTTGCCCGGCCAGACGACATTGCGAAGCTCCGCGGTGAATGCGCGGCACCCTACGGTGGTCACAGGACCCCGTCGAGTAGGTGGAGCCTGGTCTTTGTGCCTGGGCGCCACCATCATCACAGGTGGCACACGGTCCTGGCATGGGGGTGCTGGAAGCACACGGGCATCTTCTTGGGGCCGCTGCACCACTTGGCAGCTCACCTCTTCGTGCGCAGGCGCCTGGCACGAAGGGTCGCGCCGCGGTGCCACCCGCCTTGGTTCGACGATGGCGCCCTGGGCTGGAGGTGGCGGGGTTGCCCCATGAGCCACGTCGCCCGCGGCAGGCGGTTGTTCGGGTAGCGAGCGGGCCGGTGCAGTAGAGTCTCCGACGGCGCTGTCGAGCTCGGCGATGCGCTCGAGCCACTCCTCGTAGAGGTCGTCGATTGGGCGGTAGCGGAGGAGCTCCCGCGCCACGAGCAGAGCAGCTTACGCATTCGCCGGACCGCGACGTGCATGGGAGGACGAAGCAGCCGGGGTCTGCGACGGAGTGGCAGTGCGCCTGTCATGGTGCATCGAGGGGTGCAACGATGAAGCTTGCTTCTCGTGGCTAGCAGGGCCCGTGGCAGTGTTGGCTGCCAGTGACGGAGGACGACGGGGACAGCCATTGCCCGCCAGAGCTGTCTGAGTGATAACCCACAAGTGTAGGGGATGGCAACAGCTTTCGAGATTAAAGTATTCAACCCAAATTTATTGACTCGACACAAGGGGAGCCAAAGAATATTCTTGAGTATTAGCAGTTGAGTTGTCAATTCAACCACACCTGGATAACTTAGTATCTGCAGCAAAGTATTTAGTAGCAAAAGTGGTATGATAATAAAGGTAACAGTAGCAAAAGTAATGTTTTTGGGTTTTGTAGTAGTTGTAACAATAGCAACGGAAAAGTAAATAAACGAAGAAAAATATGTGAAAAGCTCGTAGGTAATGGATCAGTGATGGATAATTATGCCGGATGTGATTCCTCATGTAATAGCTATAACATAGGGTGACATAGAACTAGCTCGAGTTCATCAATGTAATGTAGGCATGTATTCCGTAAATAGTCATACATGCTTATGGAAAAGAACTTGCATGACATCTTTTGTCCTACACTCCCGTGGCAGCAGAGTCCTAATGGAAACTAAGGGATATTAAGGCCTCCTTTTAATAAAGAACCGGAACAAAGCATTAACACATAGTGAACACATGAACTCCTCAAACTACGGTCATCACCGAGAAGTATCCCGATTATTGTCACTTTGGGGTTGTCGGATCATAACACATAATAGGTGACTATAGACTTCCAAGATAGGATCAACAACACACATATATTCATGAAAACATAATAGGTTCAGATCTGAAATCATGGCACTCGGGCCCTAGTGACAAGCATTAAGCATAGCAAAGTCATAGCAACATCAATCTCAGAACATAGTGGATACTAGGGATCAAACCCTAACAAAACTAACTTGATTACATGCTAAATCTCATCCAACCCATCACTGTCCAGCAAGCCTATGATGGAATTACTCACGCACGGCGGTGAGCATCATGAAATTGGTGATGGAGGATGGTTGATGATGACGACAGCCACAAATCCCCCTCTCCGGAGCCCCGAACGGACTCCAGATCATCCCTCCCGAGAGAGATTAGGGCTTGGCGGCGGCTCCGTGTCATAAAACGCGATGAAACTTTCTCCCTGATTTTTTTCTCCCCGAACGTGAATATATGGAGTTGGAGTTGAGGTCGGTGGAGGTCCAGGGGGCCCACGAGATAGGGGGGCGCGCCCCCCACCCTTGTGGACAAGGTGTGGGGCCCCTGGTCTTGATTCTTTCGCCAGTATTTTTTATATTTTCTGAAAAGTGCCTCCGTGGATTTTCAGGACATTCCG
Source organism: Triticum dicoccoides (assembly GCF_002162155.2). Lineage (NCBI taxonomy): Eukaryota > Viridiplantae > Streptophyta > Magnoliopsida > Poales > Poaceae > Triticum > Triticum dicoccoides. The sequence goes on along the minus strand of NC_041381.1, from coordinate 260,900,387 downwards.
AGAACTTTTCTTTTCTACACATAAAACAACATCATGGCAGTTCTGCTGAAAACAGCGTCAGTCCGGGTTAGATTCATTCAAATCATGCAAGTTAGAGTCCAAAACAAGGGCAAAAGTGTTTGGAAAAGTAGATACGTTGGAGACGTATCAACTCCCGAAAGCTTAAACCTTTGCTTGTCCTCAAGCAATTCAGTTGATAAACTGAAAGTGATAAAGAAAAACTTTTACAAACTCTGTTTGCTCTTGTTGTTGTAAACATGCAAAGCCATCATTCAAGTTTCAGTAAATATTATGAACTAATTATACTCATAATAACACTTAGGTCTCACAATTACTCATATCAATAGCATAATCAGCTAGCGAGCCATAATAATAAAACTCGGATGACGACACTTTCTCAAAAGAATCATAACATGATATAACAAAATGGTATCTCGCTAGCCCTTTTTGAGACCGCAAAACATAAATGCAGAGCACCTTTAAAGATCAAGGACTGACTAAACATTGTAATTCATGGTAAAAGAAATCCAGTCAAGTCATACCCAATATAAACCAATAGCAATGAATGCAAATGACAGTGTGCTCTCCAGCGGGTGCTTTTAATAAGAAGGGTGATGACTCAACATAAAAGTAAATAGATAGGCCCTTTGTAGAGGGAAGCAGGGATTTGTAGAGGTGCCAGAGCTCGATTTTAAAATAGAGATTGAATGACATTTTGAGTGGCATACTTTCGCTGTCAACGCAAGAACTATGAGATGGTTGTACCTTCCATACTACATGCATTATAGGCAGTTCCCAAACAGAATGGTAAAGGTTTATACTCTCCCAACCACCAACAAGCATCAATCCATGGCTTGCTCGAAACAACGAGTGCCTCCAACTAACAACAACCCTGGGGGAGTTTTGTTTAATTATTTTGATTTGCTTTGATCTTTTTGGATCATGGGACTGGGCATCCCGGTTACCGGCCCTTTCTCGTGAATGAGGAGCGGAGTCCACTCCTCTTGAGAATAACCCACCAGCATGGAAGATTTAGGCAGCCCTAGTTGTAACATGAGCTGCTCGAGCATACAAAACAGAATTTCATTTGAAGGTTTGGAGTTTGGCACATACAAATTTACTTGGAACGGCAGGTAAATACCGCATATAGGAAGGTATAGTGGACTCATATGGAACAACTTTGGGGTTTAAGGAGTTTGGATGCACAAGCAGTATTTCCGCTTAGTACAGGTGAAGGCTGGCAAAAGACTGGGAAGCGACCAACTGAGAGAGCGACAACAGTCATAACGATGCATTAAAATTAATTCACACCGTGTACAAGCATGAGTAGGATATAATCTACCATGAACATAAATATCATGAAGGCTATGTTGATTTGTTTCAACTACATGCGTGAACATGTGCCAAGTTGAGTCACTCAAGTCATTCAAAGGAGGATATCATCCCATCATACCACATCATAATCATTCTAATAGCATGTTGGCACGCAAGGTAAACCATTATAACTCATAGCTAATCAAGCATGGCACAAGTAACTATAATCTCTAAATGTAATTGCAAATATGTTTACTTCATAATAAGCTGAATCAGAAACGATGAACTCATCATATTTACAAAAATAAGAGAGGTTGAGTTCATACCAGCTTTTCTCATCCCAGTAAGTCCATCGTATATCGTCATTATTGCCTTTCACTTGCACGACCGAACGATGTGTACAATAATAAGAGTGCACGTGCATTGGACTAAGCTGGAATCTGCAAGCATTCAACTCAAAAGAGAAGACAAGTAATAGGGGCTCTAGGTTAAATAAACAATCATGCATATGAGAGCCACTAAGCATTTTCAATATGGTCTTCTCGACCCCCAAAGGAAAGAAAATAAAAGAAAACTATTTACACGGGAAAGCTCCCAACAAGTAAGAAGAAGAACTAGAAATCTTTTTGGGTTTTCATTTTAATTCTACTACAAGCATGGAAATTAAACTAACTAATTTTTTTTGGTTTTTTTAAGGTTTATCAAACACACAAGAAGAAAACTAGAAAAAAGAAATTTAAACTAGCATGGATAATATAATGAAAGAGTATGAGCACCAATGACTAGTGTGTGAACATGAATGTAAAGTCGGTGAGAAATACGTACTTCCCCAAGCTTAGGCTTTTGGCCTAAGTTGGTCTAGTACCAAGGACCGCCTGGCTGATATCCGTAAGTGAAACTGGGGTCGTACTGAGATGCAGCGGCAACCGTCTCCTGAGCTACGGCGTGTTGGCGAGCTGCCTCGGCTCTCCCCTCGTGTTCAGCTGCTTCCTCCCTGGTGACAACATATCTTCCTTTTGCCTGATAATAAAAAAGGTAGGGGGCAGGAAGAGTAACATGGACGATGTTGCGTCTGTCATAGATTAGTCGATATTGGAGGAATTGTTCATTCCTCCTAAGAAATTGATGATTGACCATAGCTTCATAATCCAAATAAACAGGAGGTATCAACATATCTCCCTCTCGTGGGGCTATACCAAGATAATTAGCCACACGGGTTGCATAAATTCCTCCAAATAATTTCCCTTTCTACTATTATTCTGCAACCTATGTGCAACTATTGCCCCTAAGTTATAACCTTTATAACCTAACACGACACTCTTGAGGACACTCAGATCAGGGACACACATGTGACATGCTTCATGTTTATCGTTAATGCATCTACCAATGAAGAGAGCAAAAAAATGTATAGCAGGAAAATGAATGCTCCCTGTGATAGCTTGTGCTATGTCCCTAGATTCTCCCATAATACTAGCAAGGAAATCTCTAAATTCAGATTTGTGAGGATCATTACTATTGCCCCACTGCGGAAGTTTGCAAGCAGTTGTAAAATCCTCTAAGTCCATGGTATAAGATGTATCATAAATATCAAATATGACACTAGGAGAATTACGCGTACAGTTATATTTGAACCGCCGCACAAAGGAATCAGTCAATTGATAGTACTGGGGACACTTATCTTGTAAGAAGTCCTCCAGCTCAGCATTACGCACATACGCGTCAAATTCCTCCTTGAAGCCTGCTTCGACCATAAAAGCATTGGAGGGCCACTCACAAGCTCATACATCCGCGTCCCTTGGCAATTCAACATCTTGCTGGAATATAGCAATCCTAGGCCCTTTCTTCACCGAGGAACCACCTTGGTACATTCTCTTAGACATAATTATTTTTCTGAAAAATTTCTGAAATTTTAGTAACTTCAAAATAAAAGTAAATAAAACTAGACAAGATTGATAGCAACTACTCCTACAAGTGCCTAGAGCCTATATCATGCATTAGAATTGCTTGGGACCTCATAAATTTAACATGCAAGCTCAAGAACATGGTCACCTATGCAGCAAAAATTTGCAATGAATAAAGCACTAGAACAAAAGCTAATTGGACCAATGGAGGAGTCACATACCTAGCAACAATCTCGCAAAGCAGTTTTGGAATGGAGCTTTGAGCAAGGAGATCGAAAATCGCAGCAAAATGAGCTAGAACTCGTGCTTGAGCTTGATGGGGATTTTTTTGGGTAGAAGATGAAGTGTGTGGGTGCTGGCATAAGTGGAGGGGGGCCACTAGGGGCCCACGAGATAGGAGATGCGCCCAGGTGGGGTGGGCGCACCCTCCACTCTTGTGGCCTGGTGCTTGCCCCTCTTGCAGTGATTTCAGTGTCTAAAATCCTCAAATATTCCATAAAAATCATACTAAATTTGCAGGGCATTTGGAGCACTTTTATTTTCAGGATATTTTTTTATTGCACGGATAATTCAGAAAACAGACAGAAAATACTATTTTTGCTTTATTTATTCTAAATAACAAAAATTAAAAAGAGGGTACAGAAGGTTGTGCCTTCTAGTTTCATCCATCTCGTGACCATCAAAATGAATCCACTAACAAGGTTGATCAAGTCTTCTTAACAAACTCATTCCGAATAACACGGAACCGGAGAAATTTCGAATAACACTAAGTTACCTCAACGGGGATATGAAAATCCCCAATAATAAGAATATCATATTTTTTCTTGATAGTAGGAAGAGGAAATTCAAAACCTCCAATAATGATAGTTGGAACTTTTCCAGTAGAATTGATGCTATGAACTTGAGATTGTTTCCTCGGAAAGTGTACCGTATGCTCATTACCATTAACATGAAAAGTGACATTGCCTTTGTTGCAATCAATAACAGCCCCTGCAGTATTAAGAAAAGGTCTACCAAGGATAATCGACATACTATCGTCCTCGGGAATATCAAGAATAACAAAGTCCGTTAAGATAGTGACATTTGCAACCACAACAGGAGCATCCTCACAAATACCGACAGGTATAGCAGTTGATTTATCAGCCATTTGCAAAGATATTTCAGTAGGTGTCAACTTATTCAATTCAAGTCTACGATATAAAGAGAGAGAGGCATAACACTAACACCGGCTCCAAGATCACATAAAGCAGTTCTAAAATAATTTCTTTAATGGAGCATGGTATAGTTGGTTCCCCGGGATCTCCAAGTTTCTTTGGTATTCCACCCTTAAAAGTGTAATTAGCAAGCATGGTGGAAATTTTAGCTTCTGGTATCTTTCTTTTATTTGTAATGATATCCTTCATATACTTAGCATAAGGATTTACTTTAAGCATATCAGTTAAACGCATACGTAAGAAAATAGGTCCAATCATTTCAGCAAAGCGCTCAAAATCCTCATCATCCTTTGACTTGGATGGTTTAGGAGGAAAGGGCATGGGTTTCTGAACCCGTGGTTCTCTTTCTTTACCGTGCTTCCTAGCAACAAAATCTCTCTTATCATAATGTTGATTCTTTGATTGTGGGTTATCAAGATCAACAGCAGGTTCAATCTCTACATCATTGTTTTTGCTAGGTTGAGCACCAACATGAACATTATCATTAACATTATCACTAGGTTCATGTTCATCACCTGATTGTGTTTCAGCATCAGAAATAGAAATATCATTGGGATTCTCAGGTGTGTCTACAACAGGTTCCCTAGAAGCATGCAAAGTCCTATTGTTTTTGTTTTTCTTCTTTTTAGAAGAACTAGGTGCCTCTAAATTGTTTCTCTGAGAATCTTGCTCGATTCTCTTAGGGTGTCCTTCAGGATACAAAGGTTCCTGAGTCATTCTACCGGTTCTAGTAGCCACTCTAATAGCAAAGTCATTTTTATTATTTAATTCATCAAGCAAATCATTTTGAGCTTTAAGTACTTGCTCAGCTTGGGTAGCAACCATAGAAGTATATTTGCTAATGCATTTAAGTTCACCTTTAACTCTAGCCATATTATCACTTACGCGTCCTATCTTGAAAGCATTATTCTTTAACTCTCTACCAACACTAGTGGACCCGTTGCACCAAATGGCGCAGAGACCCGTTTGATTCCATGTTAGCGATGAAAAGAAATTCATGGTTTAGTTGTTAATTAAAAAAATGGGGGTCTTTCTCTACAATACGATGTACATACACATTTAAAATTTGTAGCATAGGGCTCTATTTAAAACAAACACATTCTAATTTGATAGCACAAATTAACATTCAAAATCATGCTAATAAAAATATGTGTATCTTTTTAATAATCTTATGTCTGGGCAAATACGAACGCTAAATCCTTACATATAAAAAAACACGCATTTTCATATAGCCCCTTTGTAAGGTCAAAAACTGACATGGAAAAAGTGGGTATGGACTGGGCACATGCATTTATCAAAACCTCCTTCCCTGCCTTGTATATGTTGCCAAATTCTATCCTTCAGATAAGCAAAGATCTTTCACTGTCCCACATACACCGAGAGTCCCAGGTATCCCATTCCAAGTATCACAACCCGGTCCCAGATGGTGCAGCATAGCTTTTCGAACATCATTCTTGGTATTTTTACTGAACATGATAGAAGATTTGTCAAAGTTGTGGCTTGACTCTCTGATAGAGAAGCCAATTAGAACCAACAATTAGGTATGGTAGAGCATTGGTAACCATATATATGTGAGTATCTTAAATCAATGAAAAAAGAAAGATACAATTATCTACACTGATACATTAATGTTTGTTCTTGCACTCTGCCGGCGCAATGACACAGGAAGCAGCCTTAGACACCGATGTGCTGAGGACGAAGATATCCTTCCGTTTCCTCATGCAAAAGAACCTGACACAAAACAGAGACAAAGGCAGAGATAAACATTGATCCATGAGTTAGTGTCGTAGAGAGCATTAGCAAGAGACCTTTTACTCTCTGCCGCAGTCTGTGCCACTCGAATTCTGGAATACTAACCTCAGAGATGCACAAAGTTCATGGTCAATATTGTGATGGATCAGCAACGATAGTAGTTTGCTGCATCAAAGAATTTATAGGCTCAGAAATTAATTACCACACAAAATTGATAATCACATTAGTAGAGAAAACATCGCATTCCAAAATAGAAATTTTGATTTGCACTTTCACCTCCCGCTCCTTAGATATGTAGATGTCAGCAAGTAGAAGTAGATGACAAAAAGATCAAAGAATTTACCACTCAGAAGTGAGGATCACATATTCAGTAGAGAAATCTCATTCCTAAATAGAAATGTGCAAGCTTCTAAAAAACAGTTTTGAAGATAACTCAAACCAAGGTACACACACTATATTCTAATAGCACGCAAACTTATAAAAAATGGTTTTGCGGGCAACTTGAACCAAGATATAGACACTTTATTCTAATAGCTGAAAATATAATATATGTTATAAACACAATCACAAGGAAAAATAGAACTGCACCAAACTGTAACACAATGTTAATCAACGTTTTCAGTATCACATTGTGGATCATAGTATTGAACAATAAGAAGATATTACGTGAGAGAAACGATAAGATTTGCACCATGTATCATAATCTAACACCGCCACTATCATATCGTGGTAAAGGATAATGATTTGTTATCGTTAGAATCACCTAGAGCGATATTTAATTTGTTCGATATTCACATTCATAGCATAGGGCTCTATACCAATCGGTCACAGCCAGCCTGTGCACAACATTTTTTCAGGAAATAGCAGGAGTGCTAAGGCAACATAAATCAGCAGGTGGAAGCGTAATTTTCAAGATGATCCCAATTCTTAAATTCACCCTCCGTTCCAAAATAGATGACCCAAAGTTGGGTCATCTATTTTGGAACGGAGGGAGTAGGTATTAAAATAAATAACTACAGAAATCTCGCAAAATCACAACATAAAAAGAATTTGAACCTTTATGGAGTCCTTTTATTTCTATGACAGTATCTAAACAAGAGCTTTATAACTACAGAAATCTTGCAAAATCACAACATAACAAGAATCTGAATCTTTATGGAGTCCTTTTCTTTCTATGAATCATGAAGCTTAGTGCAGATGACTGTATCTAAACAGGAGCTTTCTAGCGATGCAGACTACCTAAAAAAATTATATGCATTACATATTACATATCGAAAGTTGCATTTTTTTCAATTCTACTCCTCACTTCACATAGTAAATATTTTCTTGAACCAGAATACAAAAGAGTTGCTGCTGCATGCATATGCAAAAAACAGAGCATTAATTCTTCTCCTGGAACAGAGAGGCTATTCTCTTGCTAAGCTCTTAAATGCATATATACACAGTTTTGATAAAAATGTGAAGTGACCCTTTGTATTGTTGATACTTGATACTACTTTTGTGCTTCCATACACATCCTGAAAAAATACGAAGGATGGCCTAAAGCAATTTAACTCGAACCGAGTTTCTGAACCAAGCATCAACCACATATAGCAGTGAAGCAACAATGCCCATTTGTCCAAAAATCCAATCATGGTGCAAATCACACAAAATACAATGAACTCAAGTATAGTTATTTTCCTTTGAATGGCTTGTTTTACAGAAAACCATTGTCCTCCATGGAATTTTTATCAAAAAATCATGTTAAGCTTAAATCAGAACACACGTCAAACCTGAGAGAGAGAGAGAGAGAGAGAAAGAGAGAGAGAGATCAGAGAGAGAGATCAGAGGGGAGGGGAATAAGGATTGGGGCAGGTCACCTAAGCAAGGAAGATCACGAGCGCCAAAATCCTACATGAGGCAGCTGGTGCACGCCAAGCTCATCGGCAAATTCATGGACACCAAACAATTTTAAAATGATGCCGAAACTTGAAAGTCCGCACAAGGCACCCAAGATTGACAACCATGTAAGCTTTGAGCGTTGTTCTTGATTAAGAGGCCAAAAGGATAAACAAATGGAATAAGTCTCACCGTCTGTACTCAATTTGCACCGAAGCCAAAATCAATATCCATTGCATCGACGCTTACCTCGAGGGAGAGTAAACCTCCCTGCAAAATTGGAAAGGAAAAAATGAGGATAAAATAAGAACATGAGTCAGTAGAACCTAAGAAAAAGGAGCTAAAAATCAATCCGGTAGAACCTAACACCAGCTCTTGACATGCCAAGTACAGCTAAAGCCATAATAGTGGCTAAGTAAATAAGATCCATTTCTTGTTAATTGCTCGACAAGGTTTCTGTCAGGACCCTGACTCGATGCCACATAGATCTAGCATGTAACACCTCATATCACTTTGCGGCCTCACGCACAGTATTCCCACGGGTGTCGTCTTACTTTTGCCCGGGATCGTTTGCGCCTTTTGGCACACGTATATGATAGTGTCGCTAGCATCCATATGATAAGGAGCCCGGGCTGACATGGCTAGTCGTAAACCCAAAGTGGCACAGACTTACAGGGACAGGCATCCATGACCCAGCATCGAACGTGTCGGTCATCAGCAAGTGGGTCCGGGCTGTAGCACTGGGCTAGCAGGACTCCGGTAAACCGGGCTGTAGCGGGCTAACAGGCCTCCGGTACTCAATGCGTGACATTTCCCCGAAGGGACAGACACAGGAACGAAGGACACATGCCGGCCAGCCTAAGTGTTCCGGAGCAGTAGCAAGCTACCATGGCTCAGTGGAGACACTAGGAGACATTTCCGGTAAGAGAGGCTACTAAAGATAAACAACTAGATAGTCAGATCCCACACATACCAAGCATTTCAATCATACACACAATATGCTCGATATGTGCAAATACAACAAGGCATCACAACATGACTCTACGACACAAGTACTTTATTTAAGGCTCAAGAGCCATACATAACATACACATAAGTACGGGTCACACGACCCAGCATTCAAGTCATACAGTCATACAAACCAGCAAGGAAGTAACTTGTCTGAATACAGACAACTAGTAAAATAAAAGAGACTTGGAAAGCCTAGCTATACTACGTGGTCCTTCACAAGCTCAGGATCACCACCTGGGCCTTAGCCTACTCATTGATGTCAACGTCTACGAAGAACCCATCAGAAGGGGTTGCAGCGTCTTCTGTAAAAATGTAAATTATAGCAACATGAGTACAAAGGTACTCAGCAAGACTTACATCAGATCCTACATACATGCACATTATCAAGAAGGGTTGGTGGAGTTATTGCAGCAAGCCAGCTTTGACTCTTGGCTAGGCTATCCTACGAGACTCCAACTTGAAATGGTTTTGCGCACACGAGTCCACTACTCACCACTTCAATACACTACCGAGGATCCACCTCCGTCTTCCTACGGAAGACCCATCCTCGGCACTCACACTTATCTTGAGGCTTTTAGTAGTTCCCATTTACTTGTCTATGAACTGTATAGGCAACCAAGTAGTCCTTTATCGCGGACGCGGCTATTCGAATAGATCATGATAACCCTGCAGGGGTGTACTTCTTCATACACGCTCTCACCACTTACCGTCGTTTACACGACATGTACTCGGCAACCTTCAAGCGGAAGCCCAACGTGGGTGTCGGCCACGACCTACCTAATCACCTAAGTCTCTAATCCAGGTTTATCGCCTATCCAGGTTCCATCCGCAGGGAGTCCGGCCGAGGTTTCCCATACGGCCCCGAACGATGTGTACAGGGTTCCCGAGATACCTAACGGTATTCGGTACACCGTGCCACGTACCTACCGCATCACAGCCCACCCCTACGGTCAGCGCTGTCCACGGCCTCCAGTAGGCTACAAACACCAGAAACTACTTGCAACTCCTGGACAGAGAACTAGGGTGAATAAGAAGTCGAGAGGGTCCATTGGTTTCGGGCCCAATGTATGGTAGTAGCTGATTCTTAAATCACACATACAGATGTCAGTGCTTAAGGTTGGCTTCAATGAAACAACCCACCATGTACTCCTACATGGCCTCTCATCGATACCTTTACCAAATCGTGTTCACCACACCACTCTCATTACCGACATAATCATTTCACTCTAGCCCATCACCCAGATGAACCAGACCTGACACGACTCTAAGCATAGCAGGCATAGCAAGGTAGGAACAACACATACATATGGCTCAAACAACTCCTACACATGCTAGTGGGTTTCATCTAGTTACTGTGGCAATGACAGGTCATGCAGAGGAAATGGGTTCAACTACCGTAACACATAGCAGTTTGAAACGCGTTGTCTTAATGCAGTAAAAGAGAGCAGGAGCGAGAACATGGGATTTTATCGATATGATCAAATGGTTGGTTGCTTGCCTGATGGTTCGATGCACTGATATGGCTCTTTGCTAGGGTAATCACGGTACTCCTTGGAGGCAGAACCTGCCGCAAAGAACACCGATACACAACCATCACCAAACAATGTGCGACAATATGATGCATGCATAAAACATGGCAATATGAGTGTGTTGGGCTAATGCAACTGAGACTAGAAGGGTTTGAACCAATTTGAACCAAAGATTCAAATTTCAAACTCATACATGACCCTTTAAAGTGTTTTATCTTGTTCTGCATTAAACATCAAGTTAACTTGTTTAATCATGCATGAAAATAGTACAGATGGATAGATTGGATTTTTCTGATCATTTTTCATATATAACTTGTCTGATTTGGAGTTACAAATTAAAAGTTATGAATTTTTGAAGTTTAAACTATATTCTGGAATTTCCTATATTAGAATAAATTCAGAAATTAATTTATTGCGTCAGCCATGCGTCAGAATGACGTCAGGGTCAACGGAGACGTCCAGGTCAAACCTGACTGTGGGTCCAGGGTGTCAGGGTAATTAGTTTAGTTAAAGTTTAATTAAAACTAACCCTATTTAGTTAACAGGGCTGGGCCCCACCTGTCATTGACTCATCGGGGTCAACCAGGGCCCACCCGCGGTCAAAGCCAGGTCGGCTGCACCGGCGTTTAGCCGCCGGCGAGCCCGACGCGGCGGCGGAAGTGGTTTTGGCCGTTCCGGCAACCAAACGAGTCGCGGAGGCCATCAGAGTGGAGCTGAGGAGGAGCCGCAGCTCTTGGTGGAGTCCGTTGGGGTCGGGGTGGCCGGAGTTGGCGCCGGCGACGACTTTGGCGGCCACCGGAGTTCGGCCGAGGGCGAACTTGATGCTAGAGGGGTCGGTGAGGTGCGGGGAGTAGCTGGTTAGGTGCTACGTGACGTGGTGAGCATGATAGACACCAAGTTGTGGCCGGAGGGTGACCGGGAGCACGTCGGCGACGAGCTCCACGACGGTGGGTGCGGTTGAGCTCCAGGAGGTCACTACACAGCTCGGGAGCAAGAAAAGAAGGGAGGGAAAGATGGTTAAGCTCACGGGGAGTTCGACGAAGCACTTGGTGCGGCCGGGGACGGGCCGGAGCGACGTCGGCGTTGAAGGGGATCTCCGGCGACAGCGGTTCGGTCGAGGTCGATGCGGTGGACTCGGGCCTTGCGAGCGCTCGGGGCTCGGCTTGCTCGAAGGAGAGGAGGGTGGCGGAGCTCCTGGACACGGCGGCACGGCGTGGGGTTGACGGAGGGCGTGGCTACGGCGAGGGGGTGGCGGCGATGGCGTCGGCCATGGCGGGGGAGCGCGAGAGAGAGTTGGGGGAGAATGGAGGTGTCCTGGGGGTTCACGGCTCGGCGTGGAGTTCATCCATCCAGCAACGAGGCGAGGAGGTGAAGCAGGGCGACGGCCAGCTGCGTGGCGCACGCTGCGGCCGCCGTCGGGCACCTGCCTGCCTGCCTGGCCGGCAAGCAGCTCGCTGGCGCGGCGCTGGGCTGGGTCGGCAGGTGGGCCGGGTGCTGGGCGCCAGGTAAGTTTTTTTGTTATTTCTCCTGTTTTCTGTTTTTTTAATTCCTCTGCAACTTTGTTGAATTATTAAAAATACTTAGGCAACTCCTAAAATCACCAAACTACTCCTGGTCCATAGTTGGATTATTTCCAACATGAAACATTTTAGTTTGGAGATATTTGAGCATTTAAAATATTTTATATAATTTTAAATGCCCAAATTCAAATATCTATGATTTAATTCAAAGACCCTAAGATGGCCTAGGAAAATGTGCACCACTTTTGACAGAGGTTCTGAACCCAGACAAAAATGATGGGCATTTTAGAAGGGCATTTCAGGTTCATTGAAAAAGTTTTTAGTAAACCCTAGTTGGTTTCAGAGGGGGCTGGGGGTTCTGTCATCCCCATTTCAGGTTTCTGATGAAAGAATAGACATGATGCAACACTCTAATGCATGAACTAGCTAGGGTGTGACAACTCACCCCCACTCAAAAGAATCTCGTCCCGAGATTTGGGTTCCTCCGGAAAGAAGGCGGGATACTCGAGTCGAAGACGATCCTCCCTTTCCCAAGTTGCTTCATCCTCAGAATGGTGCGACCATTGAACTTTGAGAAACTTGATATTATGACGTCGAGTGGTACGCTCGGCCTGATCGAGGATACGAATGGGGTACTCTCGATACATGAGATTATCTTGGAGATCAAGCGTTTCGTGGTCCACTCCACGGATAGGATCCGAGAAGCAACGCCTGAGTTGAGAAACGTGGAAGACATCATGGACTCTGGAGAGATGCGGAGGTAGTTCCAACTGGTAGGCAACTTCTCCTCATTTAGCGAGAATACGAAAAGGTCCAATGTAACGGGGGCCAATTTGCCTTTGATACCGAAACGATGGGTTCCCTTCAGAGGAGTAACCCGAAGGTAAGCCTTCTCGTCAACCTCGAAAGTCATAGCCTTATGTTTTCGGTCATATTGACTCTTTTGACGAGATTGGGCTGTTTTCAACTTTTCACGAACGATGCGAACTTGCTCTTCTGCTTCCTGGATCATGTCCGGGCCAAAGAATTGTCTTTCCCCGGTTTCTGACCAATTAAGGGGTGTTCGACACCGTCGTCCATAGAGAACTTCAAAAGGGGCTTTACCCAAGCTAGATTGATAGCTGTTGTTATAAGCAAATTCGGCAAATGGAAGGCACTTCTCCCAATCCATTCCGAATGAGATAACAGAGGCTCGAAGCATGTCTTCTAGAATCTGGTTGACGCGTTCTACTTGACCACTTGATTGAGGGTGGAAAGCGGTGCTAAAAGAAAGGCGGGTTCCCATAGCATTTTGGAAACTTTCCCGAAATCGAGAGGTGAAAAGACTTCCTCGATCCGAGTTAATTTCCAAAGGAACACCATGGAGAGACACTATTCGGGAGATGTACAAGTCTGCTAACTGACTAGCAGTTATACTCTCACGAACAGGTAAGAAATGGGCCACTTTGGAAAGACGATCGACAACGACGAAGATAGCATTATTCCCTCTCTTGGTTCTGGGAAAACCGGTAATGAAGTCCATACCAATTTTATCCCATTTCCATTCAGGAATAGCTAGGGGTTGAAGGGTGCCAGCAGGCCGTTGATGCTCTGCTTTTACACGACGGCAGACGTCGCAATTAGCAATATACTGAGCAATTTCTCTCTTCATCCTAGTCCACCAGAACCTTTGGCGTAGGTCCTGATACATCTTAGTGCTACCGGGATGAATAGTGAGAGGAGATTCATGAGCTTCCTTAAGGATCAATCGCCTCGGGTTTCGCACCTTGGGAACCACTAGCCGATTCCCGAAGTATACGACCCCTTGATCATCAATGGAGAAACAATTCGCAACTCCTTTCTTGATGTTTCTCTTGATGCGGGAAATTTCCGGATCTACCTTCTGTGCTTTGATGATCTGATCCGTAAGGGTAGGTTTCGCCACCATGGTGGAAAGGAATCCTTGAGGAACAATGTGGAGATTAAGTTTCTGAAATTCCTCATGGAGAAGTGGTTGACTTTGTTGTAACATCAGGTTGTTACAATAAGATTTACGACTTAGCGCATCAGCCATGACGTTGGCTTTCCCTGGGGTGTAAGTTATTCCTAAGTCGAAATCTGTGATCAACTCGACCCAACGTCTTTGCCTGAGATTCAAATCCGGTTGGGTGAAGATGTACTTCAGACTTTGGTGATCAGTGAATATTTCGCAACGATTATCGAGGAGGTAATGTCGCCAGGTTTTAAGTGCATAGACTACAGCTGCAAGCTCTAGATCATGAGTAGGATAATTCTCCTCATGTGGGTGCAATTGCCGTGAAGCGTAAGCAATTACGTGTCGATCTTGCATGAGAATACAGCCTAGTCCTTGTCGCGAGGCGTCGCAGTAGATAACAAAGTCCTTAGAGAAATCTGGCGGTACCAGTACGGGAGCAGATGTCAGGCGTCTTTTCAGTTCCTGAAAGCTGTGCTCACATTGTGGAGTCCACTCGAACTTTTTATCTTTCTTGAGGAGTTCGGTTAGAGGTTTCGCGACTTTGGAGAAATTTTCGACAAAGCGACGGCAATAGCTCGCTAAGCCTAGAAAACTCCGAACTTGCTTGACCGATTCAGGTGGAGTCCAATTAAGGACAGCTTGAACTCGCTCAGGGTTAACAGCAATACCATTACCAGATATTACATGACCCAGATAGGTCACTTCTGACAACCAAAATTCACATTTAGAAAATTTGGCATAAAGACGATGCTCTCGAAGTTTCTTCAACACTAGCCTTAGATGTTCGGCATGTTCTTCCTCGTTCTTGGAGTAGATGAGTATATCATCGAGGTAAACCACGACGAATTTATCCAAATACTCCATGAAGATTGAGTTCATTAACCGAGAAAAGGTGGCTGGAGCGTTGGTTAAACCGAAGGACATGACGGTGTACTCGTATTGGCCATAACGAGTAACAAAAGCCGTTTTAGGAATGTCCCCGTTCCTGATTTTGATTTGATGGTAGCCCAACCTCAAATCCATTTTGGAGAAGACTGAGGATCCAGCGAGCTGATCATACAGGTCGTTGATCCTGGGGAGCGGATATTTGTTCTTGATTGTGACCAGATTGACAGGTCGATAATCTACAACCATCCGGTCCGTACCATCCTTCTTCTTGACGAAGAGGACAGGGCAAGCCCACGGAGATGAACTAGGTCGGATGAAACCCTTTTTCAAGGACTCATCGAGTTGTTTCTTAAGCTCAGCTAGTTCTAGTGGTGCCATCTTATAGGGTCTTCTAGCAATCGGGACGGTTCCTGGAATGAGGTCTATTACAAACTCAACATCCCTGTCAGGTGGAACACCTGGCAATTCCTCTGGGAAGACATCCGGAAAGTCACGGACTACCGGAACGTCCTCAAGGTCTGGCAAAGGGCTGGCGTTAAGAGAATATAACTGTCGCTTGGCTATTCGGGTCAAGACATTGACTATCTTCCCCGAAGGATGGGTGAGTTGAACAGTCCTAGAGAAGCAATCAATTTTGGCATGATGGGCTGACATCCAGTCCATACCCAAGATGATATTAATATCTGAAGATTTGAGAGCTATAAAAGATGCAAGGAAAACAAGTCTGTCAACTTGGATTTCATTTCCATGACTTACCCTGGAGGTTTGCCATTTGAATCCCGGAATTTGAATTACCATAGAGGTGGGCATCTCACAGAATGTGGTGTTATGCAGACGAGCATAGCTCTCGGATATAAATGAATGAGATGCTCCTGTATCGAAAAGAACAAATGCCGGGTGGCAATTAACAAGGAGCGTACCGAGAACGACGTTGGGATCCTCTTGAGCTTCTTCGGCAGAGATACAGTTGACATGGCCACATGCAGCGGTGGCCGGCTTGGCGTAGAACACTTTCCCTGTCGGCTTGCCACGGCCAACAGCTTTAGGAGATTGGTTGGGGTTGGTTTGGGGACACTCGCGCATATAGTGGCCCGATTCCCCACACTTAAAGCAAGTCACGGAACTGGTGCGTGGAGGAGCATTGTTGGTTGGACCACCATAGGGCTTGGCTGGTGCAAACTGTTGAACGGGGCGAGGCGCCTGGAAGGATGGCCTCGGTGTGAACCTGGGTGGCAGGGCAGTGTTAGGCACCCACACGCGGCGCTTCTGAGGACCAGCACCGGATGAGGAACCCACGTCACGGCCATGCTTGCGTGTTGCGTCATAATCAGTCTGACCAGTCTCAGCACTGATGGTCTTGTTAACAAGCTTTTGAAAAGATGTGCACTCATGCAGATGGAGGTCGCGGCGAAGCTCAGGACTAAGTCCCTTACGGAACCTTGCTTGCTTCTTGGCATCAGTAGAAACTTCCTCAGTTGCATATCGTGCGAGGTTACCGAACTCCCTGCTGTAAGCATCCACAGAGAGTCGGCCTTGAGTGAAACTGCAAAATTCCTCACGTTTACGGTCCATGAGACCCTCCGGAATGTGATGTTCACGGAAAGCCTCGCTGAATTCAGCCCAAGTAGTGACATGGTCCGCTGGGCGCATAGCTCCATAATTCTCCCACCATAGACTGGCGGGGCCTTCAAGATGATATGCAGCAAAGGTGACCTTGTCAGCCTCAGCTACTAGCGCGGAACGCAGTTTGTGAGAAATACTGCGAAGCCAATCATCAGCGTCGAGAGGCTCGACGGAGTGGTGAAACGTGGGTGGGTGTAACTTGATGAAATCACTGAGTGACACCAAGTTAGTCCTCTGATGGTGTGTTGTGTTCTGTTCAATACGCTCCAACAAACGGTTGGTCTCCCGCTTGTTTCTCTCGGCTTCCAGCATAAGTTCGGCTAGGGAAGGAGGGTGAGGCGGGTTTGCATTCCCGACTTCACTGCCTTCGGCCTGCTCTTGGGAAACAGGGTTATTGCGCGTGTTGACCATCCTAGGTAAACAAGACAATGATTTAGTCAGAATGATAAGATTCCAACATAGAATACAGAATGTAAGGAATAACTCGGAATGCAAGATGATCATCCGTATGACATGGTAGATACAGAAACTGCTCCTTTATTCCATCGTCATACACACCATACAAGGTTTAGTACAAGACCAAACAAGGTACTATTACGGTGAAAAGAAGATTACATCACATCGGAGGCACTCCGAACTCCTATACATTATTTTTCTACACCTCCGGAAAGCGGTACAAACTAGGTCATATCCCACGAGTCACGCAGGACGATAGACGACACAGCTAGTACGAACTAGTGATACTACCACTAACTCAGACCGATCCGTAGTAGTCCTCGTAGAAGTCACCTCCATAGCCGGGAAGCTCAACATGATCATCCGAAAACAGACGATCTCACGGAGCTTGTGGACCATAGGGGCTAGGATGAGGTCTTGGACCAACAGACGGTGGCCTGCAAGGACCGCGAGGTGGGGTGATGCCTCCTACATCACGCCAACCCATCACGTCTGGCAGAGCAGATCTCACAGGATAGAGATCGCGCATATCCGAGTATCCAGCTTGCACAGCCGGTGCAAACCGAGTCAAAATGGCCCAATGGTCAGCACGGGTATTGAAAAGCTTTAGCCTCAAGGCCCGATTTTCACGGTCCTTATCCTCGAGCATCTCAGCAGTGGTGCGAGTCCGTGAATCCTCCTGAGTGGGGTCAGCATAGATAGCCTGGAGATACCCTTGTGCTCCCGGAAGTGATGCTGGCATATACCGAAAATCAGAGTCCCGAAATAGGCCAGTCCTGACTCGCATGATGGTCATCATAGAGTAGGCGGCATCCTGCACAGCCATCTCAATAGTAACCCCGAGTCCATAGGAGCAGTGAAGGGGCTCGGTGGATCCAGGATAAGATGGAAATATCCTGACAGTGCAGAGATACTGGCTTTGATTAAAGTCTCAAAATTGCTCTTCGACCGTGTACTCAGGATACCAACGGTATCCAGCCTCAGTCATTTCCCTGACCAACATGGCAGTATGGTCGGGTACATCTAGGCATCGAGTCAGGCGAACCACTTGATTGAGTTCGCGAGTGGCCATCTGAAAGCACAACCATAATGCAAAGGCATTAGAATTTCTAGCAAAATTTCGACAGCATAACGACTGTAAATGCTCAAAAGGGATTTTGAGACATTTGACAAAGGATTTCATACACACTCAACATCATCATATCAAAGTTCTGAGTCCATCCTAGCAACATAATGTGGTAGTAGAACTGAACTAGGCTTGTATCCATCAAACCTATAAGATACTACTGATTAGTAACACGTGAACCTGATAGAGAGAAAGATCCTAATTCCTTAACCCCCGGTGGAGGAATAGACTGACTCAGATCAGAATGTCATAAGATAAAGGAGTAAAAAGAGCCTTACGTTCCAACCCACAAACAATTCCCCTACATATAACTAAAGAATTTCTAGACTCAACATCGACCAGTTTGGCTTGGAGAACCTACAGGCAGTCCGGCTCTGATACCAACGCTGTCAGGACCCTGACTCGATGCCAAATAGATCTAGCATGTAACACCTCATATCACTCTGCGGCCTCACGCACGGGATTCCCACGGGTGTCGTCTTACTTTTGCCCGGGACCGTTTGCGCCTTTTGGCACACGTATATGATAGTGTCGCTAGCATCCATATGATAAGGAGCCCGGGCTGACATGGCTAGTCGTAAACCCAAAGTGGCACAGACTTACAGGGACAGGCATCCATGACCCAGCATCGAACGTGTCGGTCATCAGCAAGTGGGTCCGGGCTGTAGCACTAGGCTAGCAGGACTCCGGTAAACCGGGCTGTAGCGGGCTAACAGGCCTCCCGTACTCAATGCGTGACATTTCCCCGAAGGGACAGACACAGGAACGAAGAAGGACACATGCCGGCCAGCCTAAGTGTTCCGGAGCAGTAGCAAGCTACCATGGCTCAGTGGAGACACTAGGAGACATTTCCCGGTAAGAGAGGCTACTAAAGATAAACAACTAGATAGTCAGATCCCACACATACCAAGCATTTCAATCATACACACAATATGCTTGATATGTGCAAATACAACAAGGCATCACAACATGACTCTACGACACAAGTACTTTATTTAAGGCTCAAGAGCCATACATAACATACACATAAGTACGGGTCACACGACCTAGCATTCAAGTCATACAGTCATACAAACCAGCAGCGGAAGTAACTTGTCTGAGTACAGACAACTAGTAAAATAAAAGAGACTTGGAAAGCCTAGCTATACTACGTGGTCCTTCACAAGCTCAGGATCACCACCTGGGCCTTAGCCTACTCATTGATGTCAACGTCTACGAAGAACCCATCAGAAGGGGTTGCAGCGTCTTCTGTAAAAATGTAAATTATAGCAACATGAGTACAAAGGTATTCAGCAAGACTTACATCAGATCCTACATACATGCACATTATCAAGAAGGGTTGGTGGAGTTATTGCAGCAAGCCAGCTTTGACTCTTGGCTAGGCTATCCTACGAGACTCCAACTTGAAATGGTTATGCACACACGAGTCCATTACTCACCACTTCAATACACTACCGAGGATCCACCTCCGTCTTCCTACGGAAGACCCATCCTCGGCACTCACACTTATCTTGAGGCTTTTAGTAGTTTCCATTTACTTGTCTATGAACTGTATAGGCAACCAAGTAGTCCTTTACCGCGGACGCGGCTATTCGAATAGATCATGATAACCCTGCAGGGGTGTACTTCTTCATACACGCTCTCACCACTTACCGTCGTTTACACGACATGTACTCGGCAACCTTCAAGCGGAAGCCCAACGTGGGTGTCGGCCACGACCTACCTAATCACCTAAGTCTCTAATCCAGGTTTATCGCCTATCCAGGTTCCATCCGCAGGGAGTCCGGCCGAGGTTTCCCATACGGCCCCGAACGATGTGTACAGGGTTCCCGAGATACCTAACGGTATTCGGTACACCATGCCACGTACCTACCGCATCACAGCCCACCCCTACGGTCAGCGCTGTCCACGGCCTCCAGTAGGCTACAAACACCAGAAACTACTTGCAACTCCTGGACAGAGAACTAGGGTGAATAAGAAGCCGAGAGGGTCCATTGGTTTCGGGCCCAATGTATGGTAGTAGCTGATTCTTAAATCACACATACAGATCTCAGTGCTTAAGGTCGGCTTCAATGAAACAACCCACCATGTACTCCTACATGGCCTCTCATCGATACCTTTACCAAATCGTGTTCACCACACCACTCTCATTACCGACATAATCATTTCACTCTAGCCCATCACCCAGATGAACCAGACCTGACACGACTCTAAGCATAGCAGGCATAGCAAGGTAGGAACAACGCATACATATGGCTCAAACAACTCCTACACATGCTAATGGGTTTCATCTAGTTACTGTGGCAATGACAGGTCATGCAGAGGAAATGGGTTCAACTACCGTAACACACAGCAGTTTGAAACGCGTTGTCTTAATGCAGTAAAAGAGAGCAGGAGCGAGAACATGGGATTGTATCGATATGATCAAATGGTTGGTTGCTTGCCTGATGGTTCGATGCACAGATATGGCTCTTCGCTAGGGTAATCACGGTACTCCCCGGAGGCAGAACCTGCCGCAAAGAACACCGATACACAACCATCACCAAACAATGTGCGACAATATGATGCATGCATGAAACATGGCAATATGAGTGTGTTAGGCTAATGCAACTGAGACCAGAAGGGTTTGAACCAATTTGAACCAAAGATTCAAATTTCAAACTCATACATGGCCCTTTAAAGTGTTTTATCTTGTTCTGCATTAAACATCAAGTTAACTTGTTTAATCATGCATGAAAATAGTACAGATGGATAGATTGGATTTTTTTGATCATTTTTCATATATAACTTGTCTGATTTGGAGTTACAGATTAAAAGTTATGAATTTTTGAAGTTTAAACTATATTCTGGAATTTCCTATATTAGAATAAATTCAGAAATTAATTTATTGCGTCAGCCATGCGTCAGAATGACGTCAGGGTCAACGGAGACGTCCAGGTCAAACCTGACTGTGGGTCCAGGGTGTCAGGGTAATTAGTTTAGTTAAAGTTTAATTAAAACTAACCCTATTTAGTTAACAGGGCTGGGCCCCACCTGTCATTGACTCATCGGGGTCAACCAGGGCCCACCCGCGGTCAAAGCCAGGTCGGCTGCACCGGCGTTTAGCCGCCGGCGAGCCCGACGCGGCGGCGGAAGTGGTTTTGCCCGTTCCGGCAACCAAACGAGTCGCGGAGGCCATTGGAGTGGAGCTGAGGAGGAGCCGCAGCTCTTGGTGGAGTCCGTTGGGGTCGGGGTGGCCGGAGTTGGCGCCGGCAACGACTTTGGCGGCCACCGGAGTTCGGCCGAGGGCGAACTTGATGCTAGAGGGGTCGGTGAGGTGCGGGGAGTAGCTGGTTAGGTGCTACATGACGTGGTGAGCATGATAGACACCAAGTTGTGGCCGGAGGGTGACCGGGAGCACGTCGGCGACGAGCTCCGCGGCGGTGGGTGCGGTTGAGCTCCGGGAGGTCACTACACAGCTCGGGAGCAAGAAAAGAAGGGAGGGAAAGATAGTTAAGCTCACGGGGAGTTCGACGAAGCACTTGGTGCGGCCGGGGACGGGTCGGAGCGACGTCGGCGTTGAAGGGGATCTCCGGCGACGGCGGTTCGGTCGAGGTCGATGCGGTGGACTCGGGCCTTGCGAGCGCTCGGGGCTCGGCTTTCTCGAAGGAGAGGAGGGTGGCGGAGCTCCTGGACACGGCGGCACGGCGTGGGGTTGACGGAGGGCATGGCTACGGCGACAGGGTGGCGGCGATGGCGTCGGCCATGGCGGGGGAGCGCGAGAGAGAGGAGTTGGGGGAGAATGGAGGTGTCCTGGGGGTTCACGGCTCGGCGTGGAGTTCATCCATCCAGCAACGAGGCGAGGAGGTGAAGCAGGGCGACGGCCAGCTGCGTGGCGCACGCTGCGGCCGCCGTCGGGCACCTACCTGCCTGCCTGGCCGGCAAGCAGCTCGCTGGCGCGGCGCTGGGCTGGGCCGGCAGGTGGGCCGGGTGCTGGGCGTCAGGTAAGTTTTTTTGTTATTTCTCCTGTTTTCTGTTTTTTTAATTCCTCTGCAACTTTGTTGAATTATTAAAAATACTTAGGCAACTCCTAAAATCACCAAACTACTCCTGGTCCATAGTTGGATTATTTCCAACATGAAAGATTTTAGTTTGGAGATATTTGAGCATTTGAAATATTTTATATAATTTTAAATGCCCAAATTCAAATATCTATGATTTAATTCAAAGACCCTAAGATGGCCTAGGAAAATGTGCACCACTTTTGGCAGAGGTTCTGAACCAAGACAAAAATGATGGGCATTTTAGAAGGGCATTTCAGGTTCATTGAAAAAGTTTTTAGTAAACCCTAGTTGGTTTCAGAGGGGGCTGGGGGTTCTGTCATCCCCATTTCAGGTTTCTGATGAAAGAATAGACATGATGCAACACTCTAATGCATGAACTAGCTAGGGTGTGACAGTTTCAAATAGTCAACTACCATCATTCTGAAATTTAAGAAAGAATATCACCCTTGCAGTTATGATATGCGCAATAATGAACTTAAAGCATGAAAATTGTTACATTACGCTTTGAACTATTATCACCCGACCTTTTTTGTTTATAATGAACACTATGTTATAAATGTTCAAGTGCCTTTCTTGTTTAAGCTTGCTATCAATTGGCGATCCAACATTATTGGTTCTCTTTGCAAGTTCGGTAGCTATTCTCATTGGATATGGTATTGCATGGTCAATTGTATAGATAATTTTTATTACAGAATTTGTGTTATCTGTTTCTTAGGTTCCGTAGACGGTAGAGGGGTAATTTGTACTCACTGTTTTTCTAATGAGTGCATGTGGATGCATACAGACAGTTGAGGAGCAATTAATATTCTCTATTTCTTTAGTGAGTATATGTGGATGCCTAGAAGCAATTCTCTGTTTTTCAACAGATATGTTGATGTATGGAAAATGTATGCAGATTGCCTAACTATGTAAAAATAAACACAAACCCAACATTTTGCTTAAAGTACACAAAACATTTAGAGGAATATCGATGACAAAATACATAAAAACAAAATGTTGCATCTTGAATAATAAAAGTTATCTACCCAGGTCAAAAAATTTATCTACCAAATGTTTCTCAAGGAGACCATCTTTCTGATACATTTTGATCAAACCCCATGTATAGTGAGTGCAGCAGTGGTTGCAAGCAAAGAGCCTTGCCTGAATGTGAAACGATGCTTGGCATGAGCGGCCTAGCATTGCTAGTGCTACAAAAATGGATAATCCAGCAGCAGATAGTGATGCCTCCGTCAATAAAATCCCTAGGAATTTTCCTGCAAACATCAACACAAAAACAAATCCCAAAACACGGTCCTACTCAGTAGAAATCTAAAAACTGCACTGGACAATGCCAGCAAAAAAGTCACACCCCACCAACCATCATTACACCATATTGTAAATTTTGCATTTTCAGTGTTACGATCGTTCATACATATATCATCTACCAGTTTTCCATAAATAGACCAAGTTAATCATTCTGTTCTACAAAAAGACCTAAATCACTACTGTCGAATATCCACGCTCGAAGTAAAAAAACATCAATTCATAGCTAATCCCCGAATACAGATAGTAATCCGACGAAAAACCAAAACACCACATTCACCACATATGGAGATCTGAAGATCGGAAGGGAGGCGGATGGTACCTGTAAAAGTGGAGGGACTTGAGCTTTCTCGCGGAGATCATGGCTAAACGCACACAGCACACAGCACACACGCAGCAAGTAGGGCAGCAGGATAAGGGAGTTAGGGAGAGCAGGGATTCAGAGGAAATTACCTTGCCGGGGACGAGATTCCTGGCAGCAACGGTGGAGCTTACTCGCGGCGGCGACGGGTGTGACTCAAGGAGGCGGCTAGCGAATCCAGGTGACAGTGGCGGCGAGGCCATGCGGGCGCCCTCGATCCAATCTTCCGCCCTGCTCTTGTCAATCGAGCGAACATGGTTAGGAGTGGCTTCTGCTGGGCTTGGGCTGAGCTCCATCACGGTGTATCCCTGACGTGTCGACGGTGCCCTCATGGCGCATCGAGGGCGGCGGCATTGGAGAGGAGGGACGGGGAGGAGATGAGGCGGAGGGGCCGCGGGCTTGACAAGGAAGGTTGGTGGCTAGGGCTTTTGACCCTTTTGCACGTTCCGCGGGACGAGCGCGGCGCGCGGGCGAATGGTATTGGCGAATCTCGACCGCGATGAGATGTGCAACCGGTGCCACCGACGAACGGGGCCAGGAGCAGTGTTGGCCCACTTGTCATCGCTACAGGACGGACGCGGGTGCATAAGCGGTGTACATACGCATCGGCCTATCCCTGCGCAACTGCTCCCCATACCGCACGACGCGGGCAGCGCGCGAGGAGCGGTCCCCCAGACGCATTTGACCCACGACACGACGTGATGCGGGAGGCAACACTCACACAAAAAAGCCACAGCCATTAGATGGACGTGTGGAGCCAAAGAGCAGGCAGGCCCACTGGCAGCCGCACCAACTGGTGAACCAGAGGGGCGAGCGGAAAACAGAAACAAAGGCAGTGCCCATGACGAGTGCACGCGGTGCGGCAGGAGAGGCCGCTAGCGCACCAAAAAACGGCGACCCAGCCAATGAGGTTTTGCCCGAGCCCACAGGTCATCCCCCATCCAAAACTCATCGTGCGGTCAAAAGGGCAACGATAGATTTTCAGCGACGATCCAACGAGCACCAGCAAAAAATCAACTGTTTTACCAACATCCAACGACCCAGATGGAAGTAGATGGCTAGCCTCATTATATGTTAAAATAAGCATTAAAACTTTCTTGCCTAGCCATAATGTCATCAAATTCATCTAAGCACGGGCTATGAATTTTAGTAGAGGGGATTTCAACTTTATCATATCTATAGAGAGAATTTATATTTACTATCTGTGTCGGGTTATCAAGACAATGTGGTTCTTCAACAGGAGGTATATAAAGACCATGTATTCCTTCAATAGGAGGTAAATTCTTAACATCTTCAGCTTTAATACCTTTTTCTTTCACTGATTTCTTCGCCTCTTGCATATCTTCAAGATTGAGAATAAAACACCTCTCTTCTTCGGAGTGGGTTTAGGAATAGGCTCAGGAGTTGGCTCAATTGGTTCAGGTATTGCCTCAGGAATTGGCTCAGGAAGAGTTCAACTATTTTCATTAGTCAATATATTATTCAATAGTAATTCAACTTCGTCGACTGTTCTTTCCTTGAAAATACAACCAGCACAACTATCCAAGTAGTCCTTGGAAGCATCGGTTAGTCCATTATAAAAGATATCAAGTATTTCATTTTTCTTGAGAGGATGGTCAGGCAAACATTAAGTAACCGGAGAAGCCTCCCCCAAGCTCGTGGGAGACTCTCTTCTTTGATTTGCACAAATTATATATTCTCCGCAAGGCAGCTTATTTCTTATGAGCAAGGAAATATTTAGCAGAGAAGTAATAAATCATATCCTGGGAACTACGCACACAACCAGGAGCAAGAGAATTATACCAAGTCTTAGCATCACCCTTTAATGAGAACGGAAATATCTTAAGGATATAAAAATAGCGAGACTTCTCATCATGAGTAAACAGGGTGGCTATATCATTCAACTTGGTAAGATGTGTCACAACAGTTTCAGATTCAAGGCCATAAAAAGGATCAGATTCAACTAAAGTAATAATTTCGGGATCAACAGAGAACTCATAATCCTTATCAGTAACACAGATAGGTGAAGTAGCAAAAGCAGGGTCATGTTTTATTCTAGCATTAAGAGACTGCTGCTTCCATTTAGCTAATAATTTTTTAAGATCATATCTATCATTGCAAGCAAAGATAGCTCTAGCAGCTTCTTCATTCATAACATAACCCTCAGTAACAACAGGCAATTCATAATCATTGGGAGAATTTTCATCATCACTATCATCAATAATAGCATCTACAATAATTTCATTCCCCCTAACTCTAGCAAGTTGTTCATCAAGAAAATCACCTAATGGCAAAGTGGTATCACGCACAGAAGTAGTTTTATCATAAGTATCATGCATAACAGAAGTGGCATCATCAAAAACATGCAACATATCAGAGTTCATAGCAGTAGCAGGTTTAGGTGTCGCAAGTTTACTCAAAACAGAAGGAGAATCTAGTGCAGAGCTAGATGGGAGTTCCTTACCTCCCCTCGTAGTTGAGGGAAAAATTGTAGTTCTGTCGTCTTTCAAGTTCTTCATAGTGATTAACAGATATAAATCCCAAGTGACTTAGAGAATAGAGCTATGCTCCCCGGCAACGGCGCCAGAAATTAGTCTTGCTAACCCACAAGTGTAGGGGATCGCAACAGCTTTCGAGATTAAAGTATTCAACCCAAATTTATTGATTCGACACAAGGGGAGCCAAAGAATATTCTTGAGTATTAGCAGTTGAGTTGTCAATTCAACCACACCTGGATAACTTAGTATCTGCAGCAAAGTATTTAGTAGCAAAAGTGGTATGATAATAAAGGTAACAGTAGCAAAAATAATGTTTTGGGGTTTTGTAGTAGTTGTAACAATAGCAACGGAAAAGTAAATAAGCGAAGAACAATATGTGAAAAGCTCGTAGGCAATGGATCAGTGATGGATAATTATGCCGGATGCGAATCCTCATGTAATAGCTATAACATAGGGTGACATAGAACTAGCTCCAGTTCATCAATGTAATGTAGGCATGTATTCCGTAAATAGTCATACGTGCTTATGGAAAAGAACTTGCATGACATCTTTTGTCCTACCCTCCCGTGGCAGCAGAGTCCTAATGGAAACTAAGGGATATTAAGGCCTCCTTTTAATAAAGAACCGGAACAAAGCATTAACACATAGTGAATACATGAACTCCTCAAACTATGGTCATCACCGAGAAGTATCCCGATTGTTGTCACTTCGGGATTGTCGGATCATAACACATAATAGGTGACTATAGACTTGCAAGATAGGATCAAGAACACACATATATTCATGAAAACATAATAGGTTCAGATCTGAAATCATGACACTCGGGCCCTAGTGACAAGCATTAAGCATAGCAAAGTCATAGCAACATCAATCTCAGAACATAGTGGATACTAGGGATCAAACCCTAACAAAACTAACTTGATTACATGGTAAATCTCATCCAACCCATCACCGTCCAGCAAGCCTACGACGGAATTATTCACGCACGGCGATGAGCATCATGAAATTGGTGATGGAGGATGGTTGATGATGACAACAGCGACGAATCCCCCTCTCTGGAGCCCCGAACGGACTCCAGACCAGCCCTCCCGAGAGAGATTAGGTGATAGAGGCGAGGGTGTCCCGATCTTTTGATGAGATGATAACTATCGATTTGGTAGAGACGACTTTGACGATCCGACTACAAACGTGCACGACGTTGCGCCTTAGCAATCGCTAAACCAATCTCCTGAGGTTACTGACGATGCCGGAAGCACGGTCAGCCTGACCACGAAGGTCTATTCCTGCAAGCAATCGAAGAACGAGCAAGAATATGATAAAGCAATCTGAATATTGCAAATATGTATGAAGTATTGATAAAGGTGGGGATCCGAAAGCGGTCTTGGTCTGGTCGTTGGACACAAACGAAGTACACGAAGTTGTGTTGGCTAACTTCTAACTAAACAAATCCCAAGGAAAAGCTACTAGATGGATCTACTTATATAGGAGCAAGGGGTGGCGGCCAAGGAGGTGGGAGGACGTCCCAAGGCAGCCTAAAACTAAATCTAGGTCGTACAAGGCCAATGGGCCCAAGTGGAGGTGATGTAACACCTTTGGACTTGTAGTTTGACTCGGATTCTGCTGCAGCATCAGATTGTTTCGTCCACAACTCAACACTCCGGACGAATTTGAAGGTGATTCCAATTGGGTTGGAAAGTGCACGAAATCTAGTTTCCAACAAAAAACGAATCACCCAATTCGGAGTCCGTATGAAAAACTTGTATGCGTTTTGAGTCAGGTATGTCTGTACAGTCCGAATCTGAATCCAGAACGTGAGAGACTTGGACTCTATCTTCTCTTGGGCCAAAAGTGACGTGAGAGAACTTTTTGGACAGAAAATAAACATCTCTTTCTTCCTTATCTTCATATGTGGATTGTACAAATGTCCCATACACCTGCAATTAGACAAAACACAAAAGTGTGTGAAGTATTTTTGTTCTGGATAACATAAATAGATTATTGAATAGTTTGCACTAGAAATCACCTGACAAATATGCATATATGCAATATTTTTGGTCATATCCAAGGTAGTCATGTCCTCATCATTAGGGCTTGGCGGCGGCTCCGTGTCATAAAACGCGATGAAATTTTCTCCCTGATTTTTTTCTCCCCGAACGTGAATATATGGAGTTGGAGTTGAGGTCGGTGGAGGTCCAGGGGGTCCACGAGATAGGGGGCGCGCCGCCCACCCTCATGGACAGGGTGTGGGCCCCGTAGTCTTGATTCTTTCACCAGTATTTTTTATATTTTCTGAAAAGTGCCTCCGTGGATTTTCAGGACATTCCGAGAACTTTTCTTTTCTACACATAAAACAACATCATGGCAGTTCTGCTGAAAACAGCGTCAGTCCGGGTTAGTTTCATTCAAATTATGCAAGTTAGAGTCCAAAACAAGGGCAAAAGTGTTTGGAAAAGTAGATACGTTGGAGACGTATCACTGAGCGACGCGAGCAGCAAGCACGGCCCAGCGCTCAGGCGCGCCCGACGTGCATCAGCCATGGAATTGTCGGAACAGCAGTGGATTGATCGACGGAAGTGAGGATCCGATGCACCCCTACCTGACGCACCAAATGTCGGATTTTGGGTTCCTCAAACCCTTGATAGGTTCGAACTCTGGGGTGCGAGTGGAGATCTCAACCTACCCAGCCTGCCTACTTGCGATCCTCCTAAGCCAAGCGCGTCAAGCTCAAAGGGGCAAAGAGACACAACAGTTTATCCTGGTTCAGGCCACCTTGCGGAGTAATACCCTACTCCAGCGTTTTGGTGGATTGCCTCGAAAGGCTGGGGATGAACTACTACAGTGGATGAACTGGCCTCAGGAGGTAAGGTGTTCTTGAGCTCAAGAGAGCTAGTGAGGTGGCTGGATGAGAAGGGATCTAAGCTCCCCCTCCTTAGTGATGGCTAAGTCCTATTTATAGTGGCCTTGGTCCTCTTCCCAAATGTTGGCGGGAAGGGATCCCACAACGGCCAGATTTGAAGGGGGACAAGTAGTAAATCCTATCCTAACTAAAGTGGTTTTTGTCTGGGAAAAGCCTCTGGTCGTGATGCTACGGTGGGCTCGGTTATGACCTCTGTCATGTCGTCCTGGCGGTCTTGGTCTTGTTGCACCAGAATGGAAACTTTTGGCTAATTCCTCGGGTCTCCACACCTTCCGCTTGCCTCCTTTGCACCAAGGTATAAACTGGCGCCCTGCGCCCGCTGGCGCCCACCTGGCCTTGGTCGTCATGGCTCACGTCAGCTGAGCCTCGTGAGGTGCACCTTGCATAGAACTCTCTGCACCTCGGAAGCCAGCCTGAGGAGGCCGATCCCTCGGGGGTCTTGGCATTGTCCACGTCGCGAGGCTTGGCCCCTCGCGAGGGTCTTAAGCTGTTGATGCTGAAGTTGGGCCGTACCAGGCCGCTGATGGAGCCGCGCAGTGGGCCGCAGGCAGGCAAGTCTAGGTACCCCCATATCTTGAACGCCAACAAGCGATGGTGTAGATGCTCAGAAACTCCGCCGAGTTTAGCCTCCCATCATACTTCTCGGGTATATCTGGCTTGAACGTGTGGACAGATAGCCAACGGACTTGCCGCAGCTCACGAGTAAAGGCAGGGCACCCAACCTCGAAAGGTAGGCATCCGCCAATATTGAGCGCAGGCTCATCGACGTCAGGACCATCACACCCATTGGTCCGGTGGTGGTTGTCGCGACGTCGCTCAATGACAACACGCGTGTCTCCCCTTCGCCTATCCTCCGGGGCTCGCCACCGGTCTAGATGCGCTCGAGGGTCAAAAGAGGCCATCGAGACATCGTACGGTTCTTGGTTCTGCTGCGCTCACGCTGGCCGCCGTGGTGGGGACTATACTGTGGGGGTGGCCCCTTCTGTACGACCAGCAGCATGAGCCGTCATCGTCGCTTGGTGAGGCCGTGGCGGGCCAGCTTGCTGCGAGCCCCCAGCCTCGGCAAAACCGAGCAGACTCTGGATGGTGGCACACCACTCGTCCATCTACTCGGCCACTAGCGGGAACCTTACTAACAGCTGAGCCTGCGCCATGACCTCCGTAGCCGTACTCGGCATGGGTGATGACGACGCATATCGTACCATCGCTCGGCTCCTAACAGTGTCAGCAGCGATAGTACCACATCCCCGTTGTTACGTGGCGGCCACCAGGATGGCATGGTGGCATGGCGAAGGCGCTTGAGGGCCAGCGACTCTGTCGGGCGCAACGACTTGGTCGACTCACCACGGGGGAGGCGCACGCGCTGCAGTCGCTCCCGTGATGGGGGCGGCCGGAGGGCGGCGATTCGCCCCAGACTGAGCGCCATCACTACGGTTGTGCCCATCGGCGAGAGGAAGGGGTGTGGACGGAGTAACCCCTTCACCCGTACCTCATTGAGCATGGCCATCGGGGTGTTGCTGATGTTGCTCTCCTCCGGTGTCTCTCGCTCCTGCTTCGGCTGCAGGGGAAGTGGTGACGATGTTGCCTGCTCCAACCACATCCCCAGCAGCGTCCACATGTTAGGGAACGTAGCAGAAATTCAAAATTTTCCTACGAATCACCAAGATCTATCTATGGAGAAACTAGCAACGAGAGAGAGGGGAGTGCATCTACATACCCTTGTAGATCGCTAAGCAGAAGCGTTCAAGAGAACGGGGTTGAAGGAGTCGTACTCGTCGTGATCCAAATCACCGGAGATCCTAGTGCCGAACGGACGGCAACTCCGCGTTCAACACACATACAGCCCGGTGACGTCTCCCATGCCTTGATCCAGCAAGGAGAGAGGGAGAGGTTGAGGAAGACTCCATCCAGCAGCAGCACAACGGCGTGGTGGTGGTGGAGGAGCGTGGCAATCCTGCAGGGCTTCGCCAAGCACGTGCGGGAGAGGAGGAGGTGTCACGGGAGGGAGGGAGGCGCCAGGGCTTCAGGTGCGGCTGCCCTCCCTCCCCTCCACTATATATAGGGGCAAGGGAGAGGGGGAGGGCGCAGCCTTGCCCCTTCCTCCAAGGAAGGGGTGCGACCAAAGGGGGGAGGAGTCCATCCTCCCCAAGGCACCTCGGAGGTGCCTTCCCCTTTTAGGACTCTCCCCTCCCCAAGTCTCCTTGGCGCATTGGCCTCTTGGGGCTGGTGCCCTTCACCCATATAGGCCAAGGCGCACCCCCTACAGCCCATGTGGCCCCCCGGGGCAGGTGGACCCCCCCGGTGGACCCCCGGACCCCTTTCGGCACTCCCGGTACAATACCGATAAAGTGCGAAACTTTTCTGGCGACCAAAATAAGACTTCCCATATATAAATCTTTACCTCCGGACCATTCCGGAACTCCTCGTGACGTCCGGGATCTCATCCGGGACTCCGAACAACATTCGGTAACCACATACAAACTTCCTTTATAACCCTATCGTCATCGAACCTTAAGTGTGTAGACCCTACGGGTTCGGGAACCATGCAGACATGACCGAGACGTTCTCCGGTCAATAACCAACAGCGGGATCTGGATACCTATGTTGGATCCCACATGTTCCACGATGATCTCATCGGATGAACCACGATGTCAAGGACTCAATCGATCCCGTATACAATTCCCTTTGTCTAGCGGTATTGTACTTGCCCGAGATTCGATCGTCGGTATCCCGATACCTTGTTCAATCTCGTTACCGGCAAGTCTCTTTACTCGTTCCGTAACACATCATCCCGTGATCAACCCCTTGGTCACATTGTGCACATTATGATGATGTCCTACCGAGTGGGCCCAGAGATACCTCTCCGTTTACACGGAGTGACAAATCCCAGTCTCGATTCATGCCAACCCAACAGACACTTTCGGAGATACCTGTAGTGCACCTTTATAGCCACCCATTTACATTGTGACGTTTGGTACACCCAAAACATTCCTACGGTATCCGGGAGTTGCACAATCTCATGGTCTAAGGAAATGATACTTGACATTAGAAAAGCTTTAGCATACGAATTACACGATCCTTGTGCTAGGCTTAGGATTGGGTCTTGTCCATCACATCATTCTCCTAATGATGTGATCCCGTTATCAATGACATCCAATTCCATGGTCAGGAAACCGTAACCATCTATTGATCAACGAGCTAGTCAATCAGAGGCTTACTAGGGACATGGTGTTGTCTATGTATCCACACATGTATCTGAGTTTCCTATCAATACAATTATAGCATGGATAATAAACGATTATCATGAACAAGGAAATATAATAATAACTAATTTATTATTGCCTCTAGGGCATATTTCCAACAGTCTCCCACTTGCACTAGAGTCAATAATCTAGTTCACATCGCCATGTGATTAACACTCACAGGTCACATCGCCATGTGACCAACATCCAAAGAGTTTACTAGTGTCATTAAACTAGTTCACATCATCATGTGATTAAGACTCAATGAGTTCTGGGGTTTGATCATGTTTTGCTTGTGAGAGAGGTTTTAGTCAACGGGTCTTCAACAATCAGATCTGTATGTATTTCACAATTCTCTATGTCATATTGTAAATGTTGCTTCCACGCTCCACTTGAAGCTATTCCAAATGGTTGCTCCACTATACGTATCCGGTTTGCTACTCAGAGTCATTCGGATAGGTGTTAAAGCTTGCATCGTCGTAACCCTTTACGCCGAACTCTTTATCACCTCCATAATTGAGAAATAAATCCTTATTACTCCAAGGACAATTTTGACCGCTATCTGGTGATCCACTCCTTGATCACCTTTGTACCCTCTTGCCAGACATGTGGCAAGGCACACATCAGGTGCGGTACACAGCATAGCATACTATAGAGCCTATGTCTGAAGCATAGGGGACGTCCTTCGTCCTTTCTCTCTTTTCTGCCGTGGTCAAGCTTTAACTCTTAACTTCATACCTTACAACTCAGGCAAGAACTCCTTCTTTGACTGATCCATCTTGAACTCCTTCAAGATCACGTCAAGGTATGTGCTCATTTGAAAGTACCATTAAGCGTTTTGATCCATCCTCATAGATCTCGATGCTCAATGTTCAAGTAGCTTAATCCAGGTTTTCACTTGAAAAACACTTTTCAAATAACCCTATATGCATTCCAGAAATTCTACATCATTTCTGATCAATAATATGTCAATAACATATACTCATCAGAAATTCTATAGTGCTCCCACTCACTTCTTTGGAAATACAAGTTTCTCATAAACTTTGTATAAACCCAAAATCTTTGATCATCTTATCAAAGTGTACATTCCAACTCCGAGATGCATACTCCAGTCCATGGAAGGATCGCTGGAGCTAGCATACCTTTTAGCATCCTTAGGATCGACAAAACCTTTCTGATTGTATCACATACAACCTTTCCTTACGAAAACTGGTAAGGAAACTCGTTTTGACATCCATCTGCCAGATTTCATAAATGCAGCTAATGCTAACATGATTCCGACGGACTTAAGCATCGCTACGGATGAGAAAATCTCATCGTAGTCAACTCCTTGAACTTGTGAAAAACTCTTCGCCACAAGTCGAGCTTCATAGACGGTGACATTACCGTCCATGTCCATCTTCTTCTTAAAGATCCATTTATCTCAATGGCTTGCCGATCATCGGGCAAGTCCACCAAAGTCCATGCTTTGTTTTGATACATGGATCCTATCTCGGATTTCATGGCTTCTAACCATTTGTCAGAATTTTGGCCCACCATCGCTTCTCCATAGCTCGTAGGTTCATTGTTGTCTAGCAACATGACCTTCAAGACAGGATTACTGTACCACTCTGAAGCAGTACGCATCCTTGTCACCCTACGAGGTACGGTAGTGACTTGATCCGAAGTTTCATGATCACTATCATAAGCTTCCACTTCAATTGGTGTAGGTGCCACAGGAACAACTTCCTGTGCCCTGCTACACACTAGTTGTAGTGACGGTTCAATAACCATATCAAGTCTCCACCATCCTCCCACTCAACTTTTCGAGAAAAACTTTTCCTCGAGAAAGGACCCGATTCAAGAAACAATCCCAATTGCTTTTGGATCTAAATTAGGAGGTATACCCAACTGTTTTGGGTGTCCTATGAAGATACATTTTATCCGCTTTGGGTTTGAGCTTATCAACCTGAAACTTTTTCACATAAGCGTTGCAGCCCCAAACCTTTAAGAAATGACAGCTTAGGTTTCTCTGAACCATAGTTCATACGGTGTCATCTCAACAGAATTACGTGGTGCCCTATTTAAAGTGAGTGCGGTTGTCTCTAATGCCTAACCCATGAACGATAGTGGTAATTCGATAAGAGACATCATGCTACGCACCATATCCAATAGGGTGCAACTATGATGTTCGGACACACCATCACACTATGGTGTTCCAGGCGGTATTAATTGTGAAACAATTTCCACAATGTCTTAATTGCGTGCCAAAGCTCGTAACTCAGATACTCATCTCTGTGATCATATCATAGACATTTTATCCTCTTGTCACAATGATCTTCAACTTCACTCTGAAATTACTTGAACCATTCAGTAATTCAGACTTGTGTTTCATCAAGTAAATATACTCAACATCTACTCGAATCATCTGTGAAGTAAGAACATAATGATATTCACTGCATGCCTCAGCACTCATTGGACTGCACACATCACAATGTGTTACTTCCAACAAGTTGCTATCTTGTTCCATCTCACTGAAACGAGGCTTTTCAGTCATCTTGCCCATGTGGTATGATTTGCATATCTCAAGTGATTCAAAATCAAGTGAGTCTAAACGATCCATTTGCATGGAGTTTCTTCATGCGTATACACCAATAGACATGGTTCGCATGTCTCAAACTTTTCAAAAACGAGTGAGTCCAAAGATCCATCAACATGGAGCTTTATCATGTGTTTTACACCAATATGACTTACATGGCAGTGCCACAAGTAAGTGGTACTATCATTACTATCTTATATCCTTTTTGGCATGAAAATGTGTATCACTACGATCGAGATTCAATAAACCATTCCTTTTAGGTGCTAGACCATTGAAGGTATTATTCAAATAAATAGAGTAACCATTATTCTCCTTAAATGAATAACCGTATTGCGACAGACATAATCCAATCATGTCTATGCTCAACGCAAACACCAAATAACAATTATTTAGGTTTAACACCAATCTCGATGGTAGAGGGAGCGAGCGATGCTTGATCACATCAACCTTGGAGACACTTCCAACACGTATCGTCAGCTCACCTTTAGCTAGTCTCCGTTTATTCCGTAGCTTTTATTTCGAGTTACTAACACTTAGCAACCTAACCGGTATCTAATACCCTGGTGCTACTAGGAGTACTAGTAAAGTACACATTAACATAATGTATATCCAATATACTTCTATCGACCTTGCCAGCCATCTTATCTACCAAGTATCTAGGGTAATTCTGCTCCAGTGGCTGTTCCCCTTATTACAGAAGCACTTAGTCTCGGGTTTTGGGTTCAACATTGGGTTTCTTCACTGGAGCAGCAGCTGATTTGCCGTTTCATGAAGTATCCCTTCTTGCCCTTGCCCTTCTTGAAACTAGTGGTTTCACCAACCATCAACAATTGATGCTCCTTCTTGATTTCTACTTTCATGGTGTCAAACATCGCGAATACCTCAAGGATCATCATATGTATCCCTGATATGTTATAGTTCATCACGAAGCTCTAGCAGCTTGGTGGCAATGACTTTGGAGAAACATCACTATCTCATCTGGAAGATCAACTCCCACTCGATTCAAGTGATTGTTGCACTCAGACAATTTGAGCACAAGCTCATCGATTGAGCTTTCTCCCTTAGTTTGCAGGCTAAGAAAATCGTCGGAGGTCTCATACCTCTTGACGTGGGCACGAGCCTAAAATCCCAATTTCAGACCTCGAAACATCTCATATGTTCCGCGACGTTTCGAAAACGTCTTTGGTGCCTCTACTCTAAACCATTTAACTGAACTATCACGTAGTTATCAAAACGTGTATGTCCGATGTTCGCAACATCCACAGACGACGTTTGGGGTTCAGCACACTAAGCGGTGCATTAAGGACATTAGCTTTCTATTGTCCGCATAATCGCTACTATCAACTTTCAACTATATTTTCTCTAGGAACATATCTAAACAGTGGAACTAAAGCGCGAGCTTATGACATAATTTGCAAAGATCTTTTGACTATGTTCAGGATAATTAAGTTCATCTAATGAACTCCCACTCAGATAGACATCC
The DNA here is from genome assembly GCF_002162155.2 of Triticum dicoccoides. NCBI lineage: Eukaryota > Viridiplantae > Streptophyta > Magnoliopsida > Poales > Poaceae > Triticum > Triticum dicoccoides. The sequence continues at coordinate 260,863,776 of NC_041381.1, read as the reverse complement.
CTCTAGTCATCTAAGTGATTACATGATCCGAGTCAACTAGGTCGTGTCCGATCATCACGTGAGACGGACTAGTCATCATCGGTGAACATCTTCATGTTGATTGTATCTACTATACGACTCATGCTCGACCTTTCGGCCTCTTGTGTTCCGAGGCCATGTCTATACATGCTAGGCTCGTCAAGTCAACCTAAGTGTTTCGCGTGTGTAAATCTGTCTTACACCCGTTGTATGTGAACGTAAGAATCCATCACACCCGATCATCACGTGGTGCTTAGAAACGACGAACTTTCGCAACGGTGCACAGTTAGGGGGAACACTTTCTTGAAATTTTAATGAGGGGTCATCTTATTTACTACCGTCGTTCTAAGAAAATAAGATGTATAAACATGATAAACATCACATGCAATCAAAAAGTGACATGATATGGCCAATATCATTTTGCTCCTTTTGATCTCCATCTTCGGGGCTCCATGATCATCATCGTCACCGGCATGACACCATGATCTCCATCATCATGATCTCCATCATCGTGTCTCCATGAAGTTGTCTCGCCAACTTATTACTTCTACTACTATGGCTACCGGTTAGCAATAAAGTAAAGTAATTACATGGCGTTGTTCAATGACACGAAGGTCATACAATAAATAAAGACAACTCCTATGGCTCCTGCCGGTTGTCATACTCATCGACATGCAAGTCGTGATTCCTATTACAAGAACATGATCAATCTCATACATCACATATATTCATCACATTCTTCTTGGCCATATCACATCACATAGCATACCCTGCAAAAACAAGTTAGACGGCCGCTAATTGTTGTTTGCATGTTTTACGTGGCTGCTATGGGTTTCTAGCAAGAACGTTTCTTACCTACGCAAAAACCACAACGTGATATGTCAATTGCTATTTACCCTTCATAAGGACCCTTTTCATCGAATCCGTTCCGACTAAAGTGGGAAAGACTGGCACCCGCTAGCCACCTTATGCACCAAGTGCATGTCAGTCGGTGGAACCTGTCTCACGTAAGTGTACGTGTAAGGTCGGTCCGGGCCGCTTCATCCCACAATACCGTTGAAACAAGATTGGACTAGTAACGCTAAGCATATTGAACAAGATCAACGCCCACAACTACTTTGTGTTCTACTCGTGCAAAGAATCTACGCAATAGACCTAGCTCATGATGCCATTGTGGGGAACGTAGCAGAAATTCAAAATTTTCCTACGAATCACCAAGATCTATCTATGGAGAAACTAGCAACAAGAGAGAGGGGAGTGCATCTACATACCCTTGTAGATTGCTAAGCGGAAGCATTCAAGAGAACGGGGTTGAAGGAGTCGTACTCGTCGTGATCCAAATCATCGAAGATCCTAGTGCCGAACGGACGGCACCTCCGCGTTCAACACACGTACAGCCCGGTGACGTCTCCCATGCCTTGATCCAGCAAGGAGAGAGGGAGAGGTTGAGGAAGACTCCATCCAGCAGCAGCACAATGGCATGGTGGTGGTGGAGGAGCGTGGCAATCCTGCAGGGCTTCGCCAAGCACCTGCGGGAGAGGAGGAGGTGTCACGGGAGGGAGGGAGGCGCCAGGGCTTCAAGTGTGGCTGCCCTCCCTCCCCTCCACTATATATAGGGGCAAGGGAGAGGGGGGGGGCGCAGCCTTGCCCCTTCCTCCAAGGAAGGGGTGCGACCAAAGGGGGGAGGAGTCCATCCTCCCCAAGGCACCTCGGAGGTGCCTTCCCCTTTTAGGACTCTCCCCTCCCCAAGTCTCCTTGGCGCATTGGCCTCTTGGGGCTGGTGCCCTTGGCCCATATAGGCCAAGGAGCACCCCCTACAGCCCATGTGCCCCCCCGGGGTAGGTGGACCCCCCCAGTGGACCCCCGGACCCCTTTCGGCACTCCCGGTACAATACCGATAAAGTGCGAAACTTTTCCGGCGACCAAAATAAGACTTCCCATATATAAATATTTACCTCCGGACCATTCCGGAACTCCTCATGACGTCCGGGATCTCATCCGGGACTATTCGGTAACCACATACAAACTTCCTGTATAACCCTAGCGTCATCGAACCTTAAGTGTGTAGACCCTACGGGTTCGGAACCATGCAGACATGACCGAGACGTTCTCCGGTCAATAACCAACAGCGGGATCTGGATACCCATGTTGGCTCCCACATGTTCCACGATGATCTCATCGGATGAACCATGATGTCAAGGACTCAATCGATCCCGTATATAATTCCCTTTGTCTAGCGGTATTGTACTTGCCCGAGATTCGATTGTCGGTATCCCGATACCTTGTTCAATCTCGTTACCAGCAAGTCTCTTTACTCGTTCCGTAACACATCATCCCGTGATCAACCCCTTGGTCACATTGTGCACATTATGATGATGTCCTACCGAGTGGGCCCAGAGATACCTCTCCGTTTACACGGAGTGACAAATCCCAGTCTCGATTCGTGCCAACCCAACAGACACTTTCGGAGATACCTGTAGTGCACCTTTATAGCCACCCAGTTACGTTGTGACGTTTGGTACACCCAAAGCATTCCTACGGTATCCGGGAGTTGCACAATCTCATGGTCTAAGGAAATGATACTTGACATTAGAAAAGCTTTAGCATGCGAACTACACGATCCTTGTGCTAGGCTTAGGATTGGGTCTTGTCCATCACATCATTCTCCTAATGATGTGATCCCATTATCAATGACATCCAATGTCCATGGTCAGGAAACCGTAACCATCTATTGATCAACGAGCTAGTCAATCAGAGGCTTACTAGGGACATGGTGTTGTCTATGTATCCACACATGTATCTGAGTTTCCTATCAATACAATTATAGCATGGATAATAAACGATTATCATGAACAAGGAAATATAATAATAACTAATTTATTATTGCCTCTAGGGCATATTTCCAACACCACATCCTTGCACGCCTTTGCACCTCCCGTAGCATTGGTGGCTGTGGGCGGAGGAGCCTTTGAGGTGGACGGGTGAGCTGAAGCGCTGGATTTCTTCTTGGGCACCATGGTTGATGGCGCAGTCGAAGACAAAGATGGCGATGAACATGACGCGCTGCACACGCTTTCAGGTTCGTGCAAGTGATCCCCCTACCTGGCGCACTAAATATGTCGATGGAAACCACGGCCACCTATGGGACAAAGGGTCCCTTGCTAGTTCAGCAGGGGGGTGTCACGTTGCACAAAGAGCCGAAGAGCATGGGGCAGCACGACAGAGATCACACGGGCAATTTTACCCAGGTTCGGGCCACTGTGAGGCGTAAAACCCTACTCCTGCCTTGGTGGATTGATGGTGGAAGAATGGTGGTGGAGTGCACTACACTTGCCCGACAGGGTTGCCTATGGGTGACAGTGGCTACGTGCGTATGAATGTGTGGGTCTCCAACCTTCTAACCTCCTTTACGATTGCCACAGGCCTCCTTTTACAGGTTAAGCGGTCACCACAATGGCAAATCATTCATTATGCACTTATAAGATAGAAAATAGTGCTATCATACCTAACTCTGCAGGATGTCAGGGCGCATTAAATGTGCCGCTCAACGTCACATCATTGTTTGCCCGGGAAGCCTTGACGTGCTATTTTGCCAGCTTCATGCCTGCTTGCTTGACACATCATAGGACGGGTGTCGTCTGTAGGTATTTCCTGTAGAAAGAGGCTGCCATGTGGTGAATGGCTGCCACTTAATCACTTTGCGGCTTGACACCGCACTGATCGACGGCGTGGGTCATGGCGGAGTGGTTGCGTGATGTGGTTTTGCCTTTGTGAGTCCCAGCAGGCCCTGCAGAGACGTCTAGGACGTTCTCTTCGAGGGGCGACCGCGCCCTCGCCGAGCTCGTCTGCCCAGCAAGGGAGGTTTTTCTCCTGGTGGTATCTTGCTTCTCTGGCTTGACCTTGGTTCTCTTGATATGCATGTTCGTCCTTCGAAAGTCTTTGTCTCCTATACCCTGGCATGGCCTGGTGCCACAGTCTGGGCAAAAGACCCAGGGTTTTTTACACGGACAGAGCATCTTGTAAGATATGAGTCTTTTCTTTTTAGTTTGCCATAATCATCCTTGCTGAACAGACCTTTTGAGAGGGACATGCACGAATCGTGAATTTATTAGAATACCATATGTGCTTCACTTATTTTTTTGAGCTAGGCAATTTGCTCTAGTGCTTCACTTATATCTTTTCAGAGCACGGAGGTGGCTTTATTTTATAGAAATTGTTGAACTCTCATGCTTCACTTATATTATCTTTAGAGTCTCTAAACAACATGGCAATTTGCTTAGGTTGTGAATTTAGTCCTAATATGATGGGCTTCCAAGAGGGATATCATAAAAACTTTCATATAAAGAGCATTGAGTACTATGAGAAGTTTGATTCCTTGCATTTGTTTTGAGATATAAAAATGTTGATATTAGAGTCATGCTAGTGAGTAATTGTGGATTGGTAGAAATACTTGTGTTAAAGGTTGTGATACCCGTAGCACGCACGTATGGTGAACCCTTATGTGATGAAGTGGGAGCATGATTTATTTATTTATTGTCTTCCTTATGAGTGGCGGTCGGGGACGAGCGATGGTCTTTTCCTACCAATCTATCCCCCTAGGAGCATGCGTGTAGTACTTTTTTCGATAGCTAATAGACTTTTGAAATAAGTACGTGAGTTCTTTATGACTAATGTTGAGTCCATGGATTATACGCACTCTCACCCTTCCACCATTGCTAGCCTCTCTACTACCACGCAACTTCCGCAGGTGCATTAAACCCACCATATATCTTCCTTAAAACAGCCACCATACCACCTATTATGGCATTTCCATAGCCATTCCGAGATATATTGCCATGCAACTTCCACCGTTCCGTTTATTATGACACACTCCATCATTGTCATATTGCTTTGCATGATCATGTAGTTGACATTCATATTCTTTATACATGTCACTCTTGATCATTGCACATCCCGTTACACCACCGGAGGCATTCACATAGAGTCATATTTTGTTCTAGAATCGAGTTGTAATTCTTGAGTTGTAAGTAAATAAAAGTGTGATGATCATCATTATTAGAGCATTGTCCCATGTGAGGAAAGGATGATGGAAGCTATGATTTCCTCACAAGTTGGGATAAGTCTCCGGACTTTGATAATATAAAAGAGGCCAAAAGAAGCCCAAATAAAAAATGAGAGAAAAGAGAGAAGGGGTAATGCTACTATCCTTTTACCACACTTGTGCTTCAAAGTAGCACCATGATCTTCATTATAGAGAGTCTCCTATGTTGTCATTTTCATATACTAGTGGGAATTTTTCATTACAGAACTTGGCTTGCATATTCCAACAATGGGCTTCCTCAAACTACCCTAGGTCTTCGTGAGCAAGCGAGTTGGATGCACACCCACTTAGTTTCTTTTTTGAGCTTTCATACACATATAGCTCTAGTGCATCCGTTGCATGGCAATCCCTACACACTCACATTGATATCTATTGATGGGCATCTCCATAGCCCATTAATGCGCCTAGTTGATGTGAGACTTTCTCCTTCTTTTTGTCTTCTCCACAGCCACCATATTCTATTCCACCTATAGTGATATATCCATGGCTCATGCTCATGTATTGCATGAAGGTTTGAAAAATTTCAGAACATCAAAAGTATGAAAAAATTGCTTGGCTTGTCATTGGGGTTGTGCATGATTTTATACTTTGTGTGATGAAGATGAAGCATAGCCAGACTCTACGATTTTGTAGGGATGACTTTCTTTGGCAATGTTATTTTGAGAAGACATGATTGCTTTATTAGTATGCTTGAAGTATTATTGTTTTTATGTTAATATGAAACTTTTGTTTTGAATATGAATATTCATGCCACAATAAAGAAAATTGAATGGATAAATATGTTAGGTAGCATTCCACATCAAAAACTCTGTTTTTATCATTTACCTACTCAAGGACGAGCAGGAATTAAGCTTGGGGATGCTTGATATGTCTCCAACGTATCTATAATTTTTTATTGTTCCATGCTATTATATTATCTATTTTGGATATTTTATATGCATTAATATGCTATTTTATATTATTTTTGGGACCAACTTATTAACCTAGAGCCAAGTACCAGTTTCTATTTTTTCCTTGTTTTTGTGTTTTACAGAAAAGGATACCAAACGGAGTCCAAACGGAATAAAACTTTCACGATGATTTTCTTGGACCAGAAGACACAGGTAGGAATTGGAGATGAAGTCTCCGGAGTCCCGAGGAGGCCACAAGCCTCAGGGGCACGCCCTAGGGGGGCGCACCCTAAGGGCTTGTGGGCCCCTCGGAGCTCCTCCAACCCTAATCCTTGGCCTACAAATTCACAAATACTCCCAAATGACCAGAAGCGTCCACCAAAATACTTTTCCGCCGCCGCAACCTTCTGTACCCATGAGATCCCATCTTGAGGCCATTTCCGGCATCCTACCGGAGGGGGATTCAATCATGGAGGGCTTCTACATCAACTCTGTTGCCCTTCCGATGAAGCGTGAGTAGTTTACCACAGACCTATAGGTCCATCGCTAGTAGCTAGATGTTTCTTCTCTCTCTTTGATCTTCAATACAATGTTCTCCTCGATGTTCTTGGAGATCTAACTGATGTAATATTCTTTTGTGGTGTGTTTGTCGAGATCCGATGAATTGTGGATTTATGATCAGATTATCTTTGAATATCATTTGAGTCTTCTTTGAATTCTTATATGCATGATTTGATATCTTTGTATTTCTCTTCAAACTATCGGTTTGGTTTGGCCAACTAGATTGGTTATTCTTGCAATGGGAGAGGTGCTTAGTTTTGGGTTCAATCTTGTGGTATCCTCACTTAGTCACAAAGTAGGGGTAGCGAGGCACGTATTGTATTGTTGCCATAAAGGGTAAAAAGATGGGATTTTCATGATATTGCTTGAGTTTACCCCCCTACATCATGTCATCTTACTTAAGGCATCACTACAAAAAAATACACTTCCATGATGATACGTCTTTGTCACAGTAGGTCACTTTTTCTGTCATGCATGTACACCCATGACGATTTTATGACAGAGTCAAGATAGTCATACCTGTGTTGTCATAGAAGTGTTCCATGGCATTACCAAAATTATCATCACGGAAGTGTCCACTTCCATGATGATAAATCACGCGTCATGGAAGTGCTTTCGTCAAGGGTTACCAACATGTGGCATCCACCGTAACGGGTCGCCGTTAAGCTATCGGGGCCGGTTTTGGATCCGATAACCCGCTAACAGCCATGACCAATGGGGATTTTCCATGTGTAAATTTCTCATTGGCAAGAGGAACCACGTGTCTTCTCACCGTCGGGACAGATGTCATCCACTCATTGGACAGAAGGCACCTATGATACGTCGACACATGGCATGGCCCAACAGAGGCCCATTTCTGTGAAAAGGCTGGCCCATTTGACTTGGTCAAAAGGTAGCGGGCCGGCCCATGGAAAGCCTATTAACGGTCTGTTCGCCGAAGTCATGGCCCATTATGGCCTATCTGGATTAGGCCCAGTAGCATCATCTGGGCCGTCCAATATGATTCCAGCCCGTTGTAACTTTCGGCCCATGTATGGCACATGACGTCTTTCGGCCCATCTGACGCCCTTTGTAAGTCTTGGTCCATTAACAGCCCATGGTGAACCTGGCCCGTAATGAACAGTGTATCGCTTTATACCCATTAATGGCCCATTACTTTGTTGGGCCGTTTCGAGCCCGTGTTATCTTTCGGCCTTCACAGGGCCCATTTATTCTTGGGCTCATTTCTAGCATTCGGTTACTTACGGCCCGCTACTGGCCTTTTCTGCTTTGTGGGACAAATTCAGCCCATGGTTACAGTCAGCCCGTTTGTGGCCTGTTAATCCATTGGGCCATTTTCATAGCGTCATCAAATACGGCCAAATAATGACGGCCCATTATGGTTGGCCCACGAACGGACGATTCCGACTCTAGCCCGTTTATGGCCCATGATGCAGTCTATTATTGGCCCATGTTTGGCCAATCGATCATACGGCTCATAGAAGGCCCATTGATGCTACGACCCATAGAGGGCCCATTGTTTCTATGGCCCGTAGATGGCCTATTATTTCTACGGCCCATAGAAGGCCCATTGTTTGTATAGCCCGTAGGAGGCCCATGGTCACTACAGTAAATATGTAGCCCATGGTTATTGTGGCCTAGTTTTAAAAAATAGGTTATTGCGGCCACTAGCAAACCACGGAAAAAGAACTGCACTGACTACAAGCAAACAAATAAAGAAGACAACAAGGAAATAAATAAGCAAGCAACTTATGCTATGTTATCACGGCTATTACACATATTACATACACTAGTTGCCTATCACATATTACATACACTGGTTGCCTATCACATCAAAGTCCGCCACCAGTGCAAATATAGGGAACAAAGCAGCATATCACATACACTGGTTGTCAAAGTTGGCGACCAGTGCAAATACACTCCGCAGCAAAACAAGTCCAGAACTGAAAGCACTTCAGAAGAGATCAATAAACAATATGTTGGGTACCCATAATGATGGAAAGATTCTTAGCAAGCTTATTAAGTTTCTCTTGTTTGGTGCTTAAATCCTCCAGTGCTTGCTGTTGCACCAGAAAGTATGCATCTGAATTCTGCAGGGACTTCCTTAGTCCTTTGGCTTCTTGTCGCAGCATAGCTGACTGATGCTTTTCAGCTTGTAGCTGAGACTGAAGAAGCCGAAGTGATTCAGGCTGCGAGTTCGAAGAGTTTGTGCCAGCAGTAGTGGCCAGTAACTCGAATACTACATCAAGACATGACTTTTGGGTTGTCTCACTGTCGTCAAGATAGTTTTTATCAGCTTTCTTGGAGACCAACAGGGATGTCTCACTAACTTGAACCTTATCTGCATTACTTTCTTTACCATTGCATAGCGGGGTACTCTTCTCCAATATTTCGCCCGCATTCTAAAAAGAAACAAGCAGACACATCACAGGTTTACCATGTTGTATATGAAACTCATTTTGGTCAATCGGTTCAGTAGTAAAGTGGACAGGATAACAACATGGAACAAACATATATCTATGTACCATGGTCACTTTATGGTCTATATCATTCTAGTTTTTGTTGCCAAATCAAGATAGAGACACAATTCAAATAATATATGTTTAAGACAAAGCAGAATAGATAGAATATAAGTGTGGGAAACTACATAGCAATAACAACACTTGTAATGTGCATGACATGAGAAGATAATTGTTTATTCAATTGAAACTGAAACAACATAGAGAAAGTTACAACAACAAACCAAGTAAAGAAACAGGTTTAAAACATACCTGTTGCGCCATTGGAGTTTCAATTCCATCCTTGAAATTTGAAAATAGTTGGTATGAGTAAATACAGTGATGCAAGAGCAAAGGAGTATGAACCATCACTATAGAACCTAACCCGAGAACAATTATTCTTCTGCTTAAAGCGTAGAGTTGGGATTCGGAGTGGTGGTCCTCGTGCTTTGGGCACTGTAGTTCCCATACTAACTGCTCGTGTTAGGGTGCTCTGTGGTGGAGACAGTGTTGTGTCAAGTGGAACTGGGTTACTATTTGTTGGTGTTGGGGTTAGAAGGGGTGTAGCTGGTTCTCTATCCAACTGGGTAGGGGAACAATCTACGAGAGTCTGGGTTATGTGTGGTGGGGCTAGTTCTTGGGAAAGTACAAACATGGTTCTATCTGCATAAACTGGTAGCACTATATTTTCTGAAGAACGTGTTGTTACTCCCTTAGATACTGCCATCACCCTCTCCAATTCAAATGGCTGATAAACAAGAAAAGTAATTGAATGTACAGACATTGTATGATAGAAAGGTGCAATGGATAGTGGGGAATAAAAGAGGGCATGAAATAATTCACATTTATGTTGTCTAACCAAAAAGGATAGCATGAGACAATTTCACATTTATGATGGCTAACTAAACAGGATAGCATGACACAATTTCACATATATGATGGCTAACTAAAAGGGATGGAAAGACATAGTTCAAAATATGATGACTATGTACACAGGATGACATGATATAACTATAGAATGTATTTATTAAATAGGTTGGCATGCCATGCATAATTCACATACATGCCGCCTATATGATGTCTTTATCAAATGGGTTCGCATGCCAAAATTCAGATAGATGCTCTCTATGTAAACATGATGGCATGATATAATTCAAATATATGATTTATGTAATAAGTAAGTAAGAAGATGACAATCGCATATATGATGTAAAAACTAAGCAATGCAAGACAACATGCATGACATGAGTAATATTACCCTGCCAAGTTTGAGCATAGACCTCAGGGGGGAAATAGGATTGGTCATTTGTCTATGAGTCCTCCTCCGAGGAGCTATCTGTAACCAGCAAGATGTTACCTTCAGCAGGTAGCATTGTCTTCTCTGAATACCTTGTTTTCACTCCAAATACTTCCATCACTGCTTCAAATTGCTGATGAACAGGAAGAGTAGTTGAATATACAAATGTTGTCAACAAATGGAACACGTAATACAAAAAAAGTATAGCATGATATAATTCACATATATGATGAATGGCTAAACAGCATGGCATTGCATAATTCACATATATAATGCCTTGTAACAAGATAGCATTGCATAATTCACATATATAATGTCTTGCAACAAGATGGCATTGCATAATTCACATATATGGTAATTAGACGCTAAATAGGTGGCATTCACACAAAGCATGTCTAAACTAAGCAAATGACATAGCAATGCAAGACACCATACGCACGATATGAGCAACATAACTCTGCCAAGTTAAATCATACACCTCGGGGGGGGGATAGGATTGGTCATCTGTCTCTGAATCCTCCTCCGAGGAGCTATCCGTAACCAGCGAGATATGTGCTTTGTCAGATAGCATAGTCTGCTCTGAAGACCTTGTTTTCACTCAAGAATTTTCCATCACCGTGTCAAATGGCTGATGCACACGAAGACTAGTTGAATGTACTAACATTGTTGACAAATGTAATACGTAGTTAAAAAAGGATGGCATGATATAATTCACATATGAGATTACTGGCAAAGCAGGATGGCATTGCAAAAATCACATATATGATGCCTCGCTAAACAAGATGGCGTTGCATAATTCACATATACGTTAAAGAAACTAAACAGATGGCATTCACACAAAGCATGTCTAAACAAAGCAGATGGCATATTTGATGTATAAAGTAAGCAATGCAAGGCACCATGTTCAAGATATTACCAACATCATCATGCCAAGTTAGAGCAAAGACCTGAGGGGGTAAATAGGAGTGGTCTTATCCTTCTGAATCCCCCTTAGAACAGTTGTTTTCCTCTTGATTACAATCCGAAATGGATGGAGGAGGGCTGCCTTTGCGCCCACCATGGAGCGACATCTGCATGAAATTTTATTGCCATGAAAGGCTCGTCTCTTTTGATCTACATGATCTGTTCCATTGTGTACAATAACTGACATGCATAGGAATAACACATAGTGAGATTATGTAAGGAGTGCATGCAGAAATCCAGAGTGATGGTAGCAACTTGGGGATAGACCCAAAACCAATGATAGTAGGCAGATGATGGCTTCAGTTAAAAAATACAGATAATGGCTTCTTTACTGTTTGTTTTCCACCCAACATGAAACTCATAATAGACACCAAAGATTAACCAGGATAGTAGATAGATACTATTGATTGCAGCCCCGATATGTACCCCACAACCATTTAAAAACTCAAGCTTGAGCATTAGTTTGGAGCTGACTCAGAGTCTAATCGGTGAACAGGACGATAAAGTAACATGTAATATTAAGCGATGCATAACGTAAGCAGACACGAAAGAGTGAGATCTCTCTTGCGAACCCGTGTAGTCCTCGAGGTCGTCTGCTCGATTAATGATGGTAATGCAGTTGTCATGGCTGTCGGTGGCATGGAGGAAGATCTGAGGTAGCTAATGACAGTCTGGAGGGCGGAACTCTGTTGTGGTGAACCCTTCCGTCATTGGAGCAGCTGAGCTAGGGTGGAACACAGCGCAGCAGGAGCGGGACAAACCACACAAGGTTTTCTTTGACACATATCTGTAACAGAAGTAATTGGGTAAGGGCTTGTTTAAATTTGAGGATTCTAACAATGCAGGGATTGGAAATACATAGGAATAGGATAGGAATGCACGTGCAAAACAGAGAATTTAAAAACACAGGATTTCTGCCAATCTGGGTGTTTGGTTCACATGAATTGGAAGATCACAGGATGCAAAGAAGCATGGTGAGATTAAGTCAAACCACAAGAAAATGTATTGTTATAATGATATTATGCTACTATCTCTTAGTCTTGTGCTTCATGAATAGGAATTTGAAAAGGAGGACAAGTGGATATTAAAATTCCTCTGGTTTTTCTTTCAAGGAGACACTAAAGGAACAAATCCTGTAGTTTTCCTTTGCTCCATTCCTTTGAACCAAACGCATGAATAGTAGTACCATATGAAACTTTCCAATTCCTATGTTTCTACTTCACTTTTCCTTTCAAGCAATGGCGATTCTAGTAGGCAGGCTTGAGCAAGGAAAAGCCTACACTCAAAAAATGTTTTTGTGCTACTTCTACTACTTTGGACCCAGGCCACTGTCCTACTAGCTCAACTCCCAGGCCCATCTACAAATGCATAGCTCAAACGCGCAGAGATAAATAATGATGGCGTTCAAGAGAGTCCATCACGGATAGCTAAGTTGCCTAGTACCTCACTGCTTTTCATGTAGTAGGAGAAGCTAATCGTATTTCACATTACTACTTGTGCTCAGTGGACAATGTATATAACATGTAGAGTAAAAAAGCGATGCAGCAAGTGTACGACCTCTTTGGTGAAGCCATGTCGATCTTAGCGTGATTGGGTTGGTCTGTGAGGATGCTCCGGCTGATTTGGCTGTTGGAGGAGGGGGAAAAGATCTTAGGCGTCTGGAGATGGACCTCAAGGTACCGCTCCGCTATGATGGAGGGTTTCGTCATTGGAGCAGCTCTGGTGAGTTGTACGACTGCGAGGCTGAAGCAGGACAAGAGAGACAACGTTAACCTGAGTGGAATTCTAATAGCATCTCCAATAGATGACGTAAAATACATAACCACAAAATGCTAGATGTAAAATAGATCAGCCGCTCATCTCTGAACTTAACTACCGAAACTAAATTTAACTGTCGAAACTGAATTTAACTGTCGAAACTGAATTTTGCTGTCGAAACTGAATGCACTAGTAGCAGAAAAGCAGTAGCGGCAGCAGCGCCAGGAGAAGCAGTGCGTGCGAGAGTCGGGGCAGTTGGTCATGTAGCAGCATCTTGGGTAGCAGTTGCAGGGGCTCGGGCGCCGCCAACATCGTGAGATCGAATCAAGAAGAAAATGCGGCGATTAGTGTAGAACCTCTTTGGTGGCGCCGATTAGGCCTCGGCTTCATCCGAGGAAACGGTGATGATGTTGCTCTTCCGATGGTGGAGGTGAAGACGACAGTGTGGGAATGGAGGTGGCATGCAAGACGAGGGGAACATCAGGGCAGCTCCTTGGAGGTGGAGGACGGGGTGGCTAAACCGGTGGGAGGACGAGATCGACGATGGATCCTCATCCGGTGGGGTGGATGAGGGACGTCAAGATGTTGTTGTGGACGGTGTCGTCGGGGAAGAGGCTCCGACTGGGTGGCGGATGGAGGAGGGTGTTGGGCTTCATGGGTTTTCGCGGCCTCCGTGTATGAATGGGTCGGCGGATGGGATGGGAGGGGGTAACCATGGCTTAGGGACGTGCTTGTCCGAAATATGGGGTAAGTTACGAAAGTACCCCCACCAATTTGAGCTAGGCGGTTCTTTCGGTTCAGGGGTATCACGGGCATTTCACGTGTCGGGATTTCGTAGGAGGTGGGAGTTTTCGCGCGCATTGTAATTTTGGGATAGCAAGGTGCAGGTTGAGATGGAGGGAGTTTTCGAAGCACAACGAGACAAAGTTATATCTTAAATATTTCGGGGTAACAAGACGCAGGTTGAAATTTCCAGACAAGCCTAACGTGTACTATACCAAATCAATTCGCACTTCCCTCGATGAAAAAACAAAAAGAAATCAATTCGCACCACACAAGGGAGACTAGTCCCGTGTACTGAACCAAATCAATTCACACTACGTGTATAATGCATGCAACCTGCTACTCAAATGAAAGTTTTAGTGCATTCCAAACGTATATACTACCGCTTCAATATGAACTAAATTTGAATTCGTTTCTCTATTTGAATAAGATCTACAATCATGACTGATGTCAGGTTAAACCATTTGAATTCATTTCTCTATTTTAATAAGACCTATAATCATCATTATTGTCAAGTTAAATCATCGTTTGCATATTATCTTCACATCACACCACATGATTATTGTCGAGTTAGATATGAACTATGTGTACTATATGAACTCGAACTCAATTTTTTGAATCCACTTTATGTTGATTTCAAATCACAGTACATTTAAAGCTCTAGCTAGATCTTCATAATCTAAACCATGTCTCGTATGCATAATGTGTTTATCACATAATGTATGGTGCCCCGCCCCCTACGCCTACAAGTATTTAGATGTGAGGTGCAAACGCCACACATTATCACAAATTCAAATAAAATGTGAGATTGTTCAATATATAGTATGGTTTAGATTGTTCGATATTTACTTGTGAGGTGCAAACGCCACACATTATCACAAATTCAAATAAAATGTGAGATTGTTCGATATATAGTATGGTTTAGATTGTTCAGTATTTAATTGTGAGCTGCAAACGCCACACATTATCATAAATTCAAATAAAATGTGGGATCGTTCGATGTATAGTATGGTTTAGATTGTTCGATATTTAGCTATGAGTTGCCAATGCCATGTATTATCACATTATGGTATAACATGTCCAAAACCACACCATGCGTATCACCGCTATATTCATGCCTGCATATGTTTATAACACTATGATCTCCTATTCAAATATATGAATCCACTTTCATATTGAATTATGATCTTTGTTAGTCTCTTACGCCCACACAATCCTCTAACCATTGTAGCTAGCACTAACTTTTTCTCGTGCATGCACACGCCCTTCTCGCCCTCCCCCTCCCTCAGCATTCTATCCATCGCGCATATTCATTTTTTTCTTTAGTTCGTTCTCCCACGGTCTCCACAACTCCTTTTCGACACACACCGACTGATAAACCTCTCCAGCGATGTCTGCCTACCACATACACACGCACCTTCCATCTCCTCCCTTATGTGTCCATGCCTCATGTCTCTCATACGGTCCCAAACACGTGTAAACTCTCGCCCCTCTTTTCATCGATCTCACAATCGCACACTCCTCCCCCGTCTAGCTAGTAGGCCTCTCGCACCACCTCCTAGCTCCATTATCTCTGTCTATCCGTCTTGCTGGGCCTTATTTGCCTCTAACAAATGGATGTACACCGACCGATCTCCTGCTATACATATAGCTACCTACGTCGTTATAACTCGTTTTCCCCAAGCGCCGATCGATCTACCCCATTCGTTATGTACCTCCCTTCATCCGACACACAATAATTGATCTATCGATCTAGTTAGGTCTGCTTACCAAACACATGGTCCCCCTTCATCATCCATGCATGCCTCCCGACACATCTACCATCCACAGCACACACAGATACACATCCTCACTCTTATTGATAATATTGCAGTTCTACCCTCAGTTTGTCTATTAGGCTTCTTCCAGCATCTTTTAGAAGTAACTCCACCACCCATCCAACACTCTACCCCTCTTCCTCTCTCTCTCTCTCTCTCTCTTTGTCCAACCTATTTCCCGTCGTTCACTTATGTATGGATGTCGACCGATCTCCCTCATGACATACCTGGGTCTCTCCATCTCAACACATATATGAGTCGATCTACCTCTCTAGTTAGGTCTCTGCCTCCCCCTCCCCCCCACACACACATCGATACATCGAGCGCTCTAGTCATGTCTCCCTACCACACACAAACTTGCCCTGTGCAATCTGATGTTCCGATAGGTCAGTCGCCCTATATCTTTGACTTGCACACACACAATTTCGATGACTCTCTTCATCGATCTCGCACCCACCCACTTGATCCTATCTTCGACTCTATCGATATCTATGACCCCTCCCTCTCTTCTCGTGGAACGCCCCCTCTATATATGATATAGATAGGCCTCTATTTCACATACATTGCATGTGTCAAATTTTTGTTTGAGATATCATCGCCACATATTCCCACAAATACATTCACGAAATCACCCCCCAACAAAAAACACTCAAGAACGCACGCCATCTGTCTAGGTTTGTATCTCTCTCACACACACCCACGTAGGTGGGGACGTGCACGAAGAGAAGAGGTGCACGCACTGCATGCGCACCTACTCCCATCTCTTTCCCAACCACACCTATGCGGGTACACGGTGGAGCTCATTTCTGTACGAAAAGGCAGCCCACGTGGTAATTTGACACGTGAACTGGTTGTCCACTTGATGGAGGATCGTGTACCACGGGTGAACAAACAAATTGCCACTTGACGCGTTATGTTAAAAAAGAGGCAAACCATGTGGGGCCTACCTTAGAGGCAAGGCTCTATACAGTGGAGATGCTCTATACATATTACTTTTGATGTGTCCCGTCAACTCACAGAACGAGGAGAAGCTTGCTTAGTACGCCGTCTCCCCCGCCCACGGGTGCGGTGGGTCATAGAGTCGCAGGACGAGGAGAAGCTTGCTTTACTACGCCTACGCCCGCTCCCTCGCCCACGCGCGCGGTGCCTCATAGGACGAGGAGAATATTTTACTACTCCCTCCATTACTCCTCGTCCCTACCTTGGTTAGAGAGATTATCATATTGTTTGAAATATACTACCTCCATCCCAAAATTCTTGTCTTAAATTCGTCTAGATACGGATGTATCTAGTTTTACTCCCTCTATCCCATAATATAAGAACGTTTTTTACACTAGTATTATGGGACGGAGGGAGTAGTAGATTTCAATATGAACTACTAGTATATACTACTCCAAACACTGATGTATATAGACGTATTTCAGAGTGTAGATTCACTCATTTTGCTCCTTATGTAGTCCATATTGAAACAAACGTACTAGTACGCACTCTCCCTCGCCCCTTGACCCTCACCTACGTGGTGGACGTGCAGCAATTCATTTGGTCTCTGATAGCCAGAACAATATAATGTAGTACCATTATTGCTCGACTTCCCCAAGAGGCGAAGAGCCAAGCACAAGGATAATATATTTTAGTTGCCAAGCGCAAGGTTTATAGGAGAACGAATAGTAGTAGTACTAGTAGTACATACCGGTGGTACGTACTATATGAGGAAGAAGGCAACAAGATGTATGTTTTGCATGACAGTATCTTCTTACAGGACGTGCTAGACCTAGTGGACCTGATTGTTGGAATGGGAGTACTATCATAGATGGCACGATTCAGAGTGGTGGGCAGCGGGAATAATTCGGACCTGCTTAGTCTTAAACCCCATGAAGAAGTCCCATCAAAAGGAATAGTCATCCTCTACACGTGCTCCTATGTAAAATGAGTAAATGAGATAAAAAGAGAAAGAGACAAAGTAAAAAAAATCACCAGCCTTAGAGCCAGCCCTATTGTATCAGTGAATGATATTTCTACATTTTGATTGACATGTTATATTATTAACCATGCTGCAGAGGTAGAAGCGGATTTTTGTTTATTTGCGAAGGTAGCAGCGGATGGATATTCAACAAGGAGTGAAATGACGGCTGCTTCTCGGTCAAACATAGAGAACGGTGGGCCTCGTGATTTGACGGCTTATTAGTCATTATTACTGCCTATACTCTTTGCCCGTATAATAACTGCATGGTAGAGTAATGGGCTATAATTTTAGTAACCATGCCCGAAGAGAAGAGGTGCACGCACCCACGCACGTAGTACTAGTACTCCGTAGCACTCTTTGCGTCTTCCCCAACCACACACGTGACAGGGTGGAGCTCATTTCTGTACGACGATGCAGCCCATGTTGAAGCGTCTAGTAGTAGTTACTCACTTATAAATAATGGAGGGTCGGGAACCACGCATGAACGGTGCCGGAGAGAAAAAGAAACCGCTCCACTATATACATAGCCAGGACGAGCCTACACGGTTGCTTGCTGGGATTGCTCTCTTCAACTCTCTCACACAAAATGATTGTGGCCACATCTTTAACATTCGGGCAGATCTCGTCCGCCGGGGGAAGGAGTGGATGCTTTGTGTGCGGTCACCGTAGCCGCAGGCGAAAACCCACTGTCGGCATGTCCTGATCGGGGGTCCTCGCCGTCCTCTCTCACAAAGCCGGTGTCGTTGCCTTCATCCCTTGCTCACTGCCGCGACGTGGGCAGTTGCCGCCTCCCGTCACCCTCCTCTAGGTTGAGGTACGTCCCAACATCCCTCAGGTACAACTTCCTTTACAGCCGGCTTGCACCACTGCCCAGGGTATCCATGTTCCAACAAGGAACAACCTGCAACTCCACCTACAACTGGCATTGCTATAAGAGGGCTGACCAAAGCGGTAACATATCCAAACAACAGTTTCTAGGATGGTGGAAAATGTTAGAAATAATAAATGGGATGTAATTATAAAAACTAGGCTGTAAATATACGAAAACGCACCAAAAAGGTAATTAGTTTTAAAAATATTATTATTTGAATTTCAAAATTTTAATTTCATTACTTATTGCGCGTGCAATATTTCTTATATTTTATTTTTACCTAATACAAATTCATTTTGAAAATATATTTAATCTGACTTGAAATTTCGGGATAAAAATATTTTGGATCCCATCAAAATGTGGGATTTTTGGTTGAATTCTGTTTTGAGCGGTTGGTTGAAATTATTAATCATTGTCCTGGCTAGAAAATGGGCTGTAATTTCAACAGACTGTAAATGGGTTGTAGTATGGTTTTAAGTCAATTTGGAAAATGGCTAAAAATGGTTTTTGGCCGTAATTTCTACAAACTTTATCGGAATTGGGCAAATAATATACCGTTGAAAAGCTACGAAAAATGCGAAACATTTTCATGTTGATAGTTTTCTCTGATTCGTAGCCGTTTTCAAGTAATTTTGAAAACATTGAGATCATGTGTTCTGCCTTTGTCGCAAAACAGAATCCCCAAAAATGCACCGCATGAAGAACTTGAACTTCGCGTCATGTCTACCTGAACTTCACTATGTTTTCCACATGCTTTTTTTCTTGTACCTCCCCATCCACTCACCGGAATTGAGCAAGTAATATCTAGATGGAAAGCTGTTGTAAACACGCAACTTTCCCGTGTTGATCATTTTTTTTTCATACTCGCAACGGTTTTAAATGTTTTTCATGTGAAATTCATTCAGTGTAGTAGTTGAATCCTGTTTTTTTCACGTTGAACTTCTGTGACGTATTTTCGTTTCTAATTTTCTCATCCACTCGTTAGTGTTACACAAATGATATTCCTTTTGTACAAACCTCTCTCATAATATTTTTTTTAACTTTCTCCGACCGAGGACTTGAACATATAACAACAAAATTATCAGCATTTGCTTTTTTATTCCTTTTTAATACAAAATGCACACCATGTAGTACGTGAACTTTTTCCATTTTTATAATTTGAATTTTTGTTTTTCTTTTTGAAATCAAATTGCTCCTAAATAATAACTGAACTTTGTGGATTGAGAGAATTATTTTAAAACGCAAAAAAACAATTTCTTTTTTGTGTTTTTGAACATGGAAATACAAAGTGATCCTCTCTCGCAAGAATTTCTGAACTTCCCCGCACATAGCACTTGAAATTCTCTCAACAAACATTTCAAGCTTTTATATTTCTACTTTTATTCTCACCTGAAATGCATTTCTTGCAGTACTTCTCGTTGTTTTCAATATTATCTTCTGTCGCATTTTTGTGTATACGTCAAATTACACGCAATTGAATGTCAGATGTCATTTTTTGCCATTTTAAAACATGTAATTGAAGGTCAGACGTCCCGCAATATAAATTCTAAACCGTGCATGAAGGTGCACGTGAACTTCTTGCAACAAATCTGAGTTTTTTATATACTTCGAACTTCTCAGTTATTTTAATTTCAACTTCTTAGTCATATTCTTAGAAAGGAAATATGTTTTTAAATAAGCATCAAACAATTTTTTTTGTAAATTGAACTTCGTAGTTTTATTTTTCCTAGAAACGGTAATAATTTGAGTTTCCTGTATACATCGAACTACTCACCTTTTCTAACTTGAACTTCCTCATTTTTATTCTTTACTAACAAGGAAAATCTGAGTTTTTATAAATATTGAACTTCTCTATTTTTGTAATTTGGACTTCTTAGTTTATTTATTTTAGTAATAGAAATATCCTAGTTTTGTAATAAATATGAACGTTTGGAGTTTTTTAATTATAGAAACGTCGAAAGTATTTTTCTAATTTTTTAACTTCTCTATTTTTCAAAATTCAAACTTCATGTTTTTTAGAAACAGTGAAATAACTGACGAGCTTTTTCAGAACATATACCGAATATATTTGGACTTTGATTTTTTGTATGTATGAACTTCCGATTTATTCAAAAAATAAAGGAAAAGACATACCCATAGCACGAGCACACTGAACGCGCGCGCACACACACACACACAAGCACCACACGCACGCACACACGATGATCTTTATAAGAAATGGGTGATGACACACTATGGACTAAATTGGTTCCATTTATCTCAAAATGAGGTTCAGTAGCATTTTTCCTTCCCTCTTGGTAGTAGCAGGACTTCACACATTTCACCAAACATGTTAGTTATTAGGGGAAAATCCCACACGTGTGAAGGGAGAAATGTGTGTGTGGTGCTACCAGTGTGCTTGCCATGTGTACACAGACTAGAAATTGAGCAGCAATGACGTAACGTCGGTAGTTAATCCAGAACGTCCAAATGAAACATGTTAATACAGAACATCCACAAAAAACTGAAGTTTTGGTTGATGTCAACCACGTAAACATGTGGCTGCCGACAGCTAAGCAATGTAACACATGCAAGTTGGGAACATGGTCCAAATCGTGATGTAACTAGCTCACGCAGTGGCTCCTTGGCGTCTCCACTCTCTGTCCTCGGCAGCATTTCTGAATCACCGCATGCGTATGACCATATGTTACAAGGTGGGATCACATTCACAATCGACCTTCTGCCATTTCTTTTATGTGAACTTCGACCCAAGAACACATCATAAACTTTGACCTTGCTGAAACAAACTGCTTTGAACACACGATGTAGTCTCCCACATTATCTGAACATTTTGCCGGCGGCAATGTCATTGAACTTGGCGTAGACCTGTAGTAGAACTTCCAGGTATTGCACACACTCGCACTAAGATTTTTTACTGAACACAAAATATGAACTTGACGTAGACCCATGGTAGAACTTCTTGGTACTGGACACGCTTACACTGAGACATTTTCCATTCAGGCTCAGGAGGTGGTAGCCATATGCCTTCCAATGCTTGATTAGCACTAGAGCAGTAGCAGTACTAATTTACCTTTGTCCCCAGCCACTCTGCAAGACAAGGGCATGAGTCAAATCATGTTGTTTCTACCACAAGGCTACTACCTCACAGTCTCCCCTCGTGGCCGCGTGAATTCTGCATCCACTATCTGGTTGGGTTTGACAGAGTTGCACACCAAGAACCTGCACTTCAATCTACTTTAGATATCTGCAAAACGTAGTTACTCACAGAGACTGTAAAATAAAATACCACTTACACAGAACAGGGTTAGTAAGACATCCTCCAGAAAAAAAAATCCAGCCAACCTAACTGGTCAGTAAGATCCTACTTAAAATCATCAAACACAGTATCATTCATCAGAGTGAAAAGATTCTTCATTGGTGATACTGTATATGGTAAGGGTATACAGAGTGAACATTTCCATGCTTTGCATGTCATCAGAGTGAACAATATCGGGATGACATTACAGACTTCTAAAGCATATCGGGATGACATTACAGACTTCTAAAGCATATCACGTATTGGCAGTAACATTCTGCACCATGCTTTGTATGTCATCAGAGTGAACATTTCCATGCTTTAGAAGTCTGTAATGTCATCCCGACTGTAACATTTGTATGTGCACATGAAAGTATGAAACCACCAACCAACAGTTTGTATTATGAGGTTTCTAGTTAGGCATAAACATGTGAAGTGTGCACCACGCTTTAACATTTCCTTCATCCTACACCATTGCCCCCTTCTCACGCATTAACACAAACACTACTTAGACACAGAAACGTGTAGCAGTTTTTTGGTGCAAATATTTGAAGAGAAAGATAGAAACAGAGACCTAGGCAAGAGACAAAACAATCCTCGGTTCAAAGTTTTGACAAAATCCCATTTGATGTAAGAAACCAAGCAACAACAAAATTGTATTGGCAAACGTTGTTCATCTGACACAAGACTTATTTCACTTTTTTATTCCTCCTCTTCTCATGAAGAATACATCAGAGAAAGCACATGCGTACCAGGAACTGGAAAATTAGGTGCTCCATCTCTCAGTCGATGACAATTTTCGTGGTTGTCGTATGCTCTAACCGTCCCAGGAAAGGTCAATCCGGCCCTCGCGAGAAGTTCAACTAATAGGGGAGAGCGTCCCTCGCAAAAAAATAGGGTACAACGGAGGCAGAATGGATGAGGTTGGGGAAAGTCAAGCGCGCGCGGGTCTCAGAAGTGATGCAACCACGTCTGGAAGTTCAGGAAAGTTGCTCCCGGCAGAGCCTTGTGGAGGCAGGTCACGGCGGTGTCGCGTATGTAGCTGCAGAAATCTGAATTTGTTCAAAGAAGTGAGAACTCTGAACATGTTGCTTGATAAATCTGATCTTCTACTTTTCTGAAAAAACTTGTTGTCGTGGATGGAGGATGGAGGACCCGGATGGGGGTAGCGTTGGTCAGCCCATGGGCGTCCGGGACGGCGTAGCGTGGGCTGGTGCGCGGCCTTGGGTGGTGGCAGCGACAGAGGTAGGGGAAGGCTGGCGTGTGGAGGAGGAGGTGTTGGAGGAAATTTACAGCCGCTGGTTGAGGAGTGCCGAGGAGGTCGTTTGCTGTTGTGGGAAACCGGCGGCCGTAGTGTGAAGCTCGTCGTCCACCCGAGATGCTCGACCAGACCTACAGTGGATGGGACCAGAACTGCAGTCGACGGGAAGGTCAAGACGGTCGTCGCTGGAAGTTCAACAATCCTTGTAGATGCACTGGAGCCGTGTCTTCACCGGAGAATAGAGAGGGAGGAGCGGTGCATGGCTAGGAGGCGGCCGAAGGAGCTGTGAGGGCCGCTAACGCCGGCGGAAGGATGGGCCGTATGTGCTGTGGTGGTGGCGAATCCAGGGATGCACCGGTGGTTGTGGGCGGCACGAGGGCGGCGGCGTCAGTTGTGTGCGAGGCACCGGCGGTGGAAGCACACATGGGGGGTGCTCGGGGGAAGCCGACCGGCCAGGATCCCGTGGTGGCGGAGCAGGGCGGCGGCGGCAGCGCGCGGGGTGGGGCAGCGGCGGTGCAGGGTGGGGCGATGGCGGCAGCGCGCGGGGTAGGCAAGGTAGGAGGCAGCGCGGGGCGGGGCGGCAACGGCAGCCCGCGGTGCGTGAGGTAGGAGGCGATGCGGGCTGGGGTTGCGGCGGTGGCCCGCTAGGTGGGCGAGGTAGGAGGCGGCGCGGGGTGGGACGGCTGGATCGGGGGGAGGTTGAGGGGAACGTGGGAAGGGAGGGAGGTTGCAGGAGAGAGGACAGGATTTTCAAAAAAAAAATCCTCGGGAGTTCGGGAAGACCTCCGTTAGCAAGACGTGAACCAAATAGTTATTCTAATCTCATAATATAGTATAACATGTTCATAACCACATCATGCGTATCATGGTTATATATATTCACGCATGCATCAGTTTAAAACACTATGATAAATTTTTCAAATATCTGAATTCCCTTTTTACAATGAATTATGATCTCTCTTCGTCTTTTACACCCACACAATCCTCTTATCTTTGTAGTTAGCGCTAACTCTTCATCATGCATGCACACGCCTGCCTCCCTCTCATCCTCCCTCAGCATTCTGTAGCTCCATGGTGCAAATTCGTCCTTTTACTTTAGGCCGTTCACCCACGGTGTTTGTAGGCCCCCAGCTCCTTCGTCCCGGCACACACCGATTGATATGCCTCTCTAGCCAGGTGTACCTACCACAAACACAAGCTTTCCCTCTTCACTTCTCACCGTCCATGTCTCACTCCCAGCCCTCTTTTCATCGATATCGTATTCGCACACTCCTCCCCCCTTGATATAGTATGCCTCTCGCACCACCTCCTAGCTGCATCCCTCTCTCTGTCCTTCTCTTCGGGACTTATTTGCTTCTAACACATACATGCATGTATACCGATCGTTCTCCCTACATATACCTAGGTCGACTTTAACTATTTTTCCCACGCATCGATCGATGTACCTCACAAGTTATGTCTCTCCTTTCTCCGACAATGGACGATTGATCTTTCTATGCAGTTATGTCTGCTTACCACAACCATATCGCCCCCCTCATCATTCGTGCATGCCTCCTGACCCGTCTCTCACACGCACGTGCACATACAGGCAGGCATTCCCCTTTCTTATTAATATTGCAGGTGTGCCCTCCGTTTGTCTAGCAAGGCTATGTGAGAAGCAACTCCACCACCAACCCCTCCGACAATCTAGCTCTGTCTCTCTCTCAACCTTATTCCTCTCCTACACATATGCATGGATGCCAATCGATCTCCCTCAATATATAAGGTAGGTCTATCTCCTCCTCCACACATATACCAGCCATTGTACCTCTATAGTTAGGTCTCTGCCCTTCCCCCCTCCACCCCCTCCCCCCCCACACACCGATAGTCGAGCGTTGTAGGTAGGTATCCAAGCCTTAGAGACAAACTGTGCATGTCCCCTCTCACGTTCTAGTAGGCCAGCCACCCCATATCTTTGATGGGGGCACACACAAAATCAATGGCACTCTTTATCGATCACGCGCGCGCACACACACACATCATCCCTCTCTTCGATTCTATGGATACCTCAC
>NC_041381.1:260833128-260838012 GCF_002162155.2 Triticum dicoccoides | reverse complement strand
ATATACAACCCGCAGTCCTTTTTTAAGTGAATTCTGAAAAAAAATGCTTCGTTTTCACAAAAAGACCCCTACGTTTGTAAGATATTCAGTCCGCGTCCCTCTCATTCATCTTATCCAAACTGGCCTTTCCAGCGATGGCAGCGACGGCGGAGCACGAGCAGTTGAGGGGCGGCGCCCTTTTCATCGGACCTACAATCGCGGCGGAGGAGAAGGCGGACGTCGTGGGCGCGTGCTCGAGTAGCACCGGCCAGAGCTTGCCTCGCTCCGCTAGGTCTTTTCCCCAGCGGGATTCGCCACTCACGGCCACCAGTGGTGACCTTAAGGCCTCACCATGGCGAGGGTTTCGGGCGCCTCCACACTGGCGTGGCTCCGGCAGCTCTTCTCCGACGCCTACCGCGCCCCCACACGCAGCTCCGTCTCCAAGATGTTGCTCCTCAACCAGGTGGCCATGGGGTGAGTTCATCCCCTCCCCTATCTCCCCCTTTTCTCTATCTAATATCTGGTTTGATCCTCCATGGTAGATGTGCAGGGTAAGGATTGGATGCTTGAGGAAGGAGGGGTCGACCTTGCCTTGCTGCAGCTCGGGACGCACCACCATGGACCATCCTCCTTTCTGTCTTTCAAGTGAGTTCGCCCCATCCTCTCTCTGCTATTGTTCGTGGCCATTGAGGCGCTTGGGCTCAATTGGCTGCTGTTTGAGGTCACTTTTGTTGATACTGTTAAAGTGTTGATTGTTCCTTGAACTGAACAGCAAGGTTAACCATGAATTTGTTAGTTGAATTGATGCCTGACTGAACTACATTTGTTAGTTGAATTGTTCAATCTTGAATTTAGGGAGTTGCTACTGAAGCATGGAAAAAATGGGTACTGTTTGTCGCTCCTGTGGTCATCAACTTGCTACTGTTTGAGCTCAATTTTTTGGTAGCTTTTATGTGTTAATTTATCCATACTTTGTTGCATCCCACCCTCCCCTTTGGTGACGGCAGCCAATGCTTATATTGGAGGAGCTACTGCTGCGCTTCCTTCTTTGTTTTTTCTGCTACATGTTGCAGGTGTTTGAGGCATCGACAAGCAACGACAAGGTTCGACGTCAGTTGAGCTAGCTGCTGGGGACGCCTCTCTCTCTCTCTCAATTATCTCTATCCCCGTCTCTGTCATGATATTTAGAAGCCATATATTAATCTCGTCGATGCCTAATTCCACAATCCCGTCTTGCTCGCTCTTGATCCCCCGTCCCTCTCTAGAGTTACGAGATGCGCCGCCGCCGCCGCCAGCATGGTCCCAACGGCCGCTGCGAGTCTCCCCGATCGATGTCGCCGTACGTCTGTGCTCCGATCTCGATGGTTCTCCGTCCAACAAGCGTTTGTTTGTGTCGCCGCCAGCGTTAGGCGTTGCTCGCCACTGCCCCAAATCGCCGTCGTACATAGCGCTCCACCGTGCCCCCCACTGGATCCCCTTCCTCCTGGTCATGCCATATTGCCGTGCGTCATCATCGCGCCCAAGCTCTATGAGATACTTGAAGAGGGAGTGCTTGGGCTGCTTCATGTATTGTCTCAAAACAACTTGACGTGCCATATTGTCATGCTTCATGTATTGTCTGAAAACTTGAGAGTTTCAAGGATCCCAAATATTCCAAAGGATGAGCAAAGTAATGAAACGCTTCCAAGTTTGATGTCCTGGCAGTTTGGAGTATTCCAGTAGCACACCAAACAACTTTTGCTGTAGGACACTGAATGAATAGATGAGAGCAAGTTTCTATGGCTTAGAGACACATGGGGCAGATGTCTGAATCAAGTATGGTCTTGTGTAAATTTTGACATGTGTTCAGTCTTCCGTTATGAAGTAGCCATCCAAAAAAACATTGTTGGGCACCCTTGACGACTAAAACAGAGAGAGTGGGATAATCAATTCCTTGGTATATCTATCCTCAACCAAACTACAGATCATCCAACCTCCGGTCAGGTTCATTATTCTTCAACCTTAGTGCTACATATCCCTATTTGAATGATACTTGGTGCATAAAATTAGTGATTCAGAACAATCATTATTTTTTCTTTGTTACGAACAAATCTACAACTCTCCCAAATAGAAGATTACCACAAAAAGAGAACAACTATTAGTCTTGATAGGTGAAGTCAGATTGTGTACTGACATGTTGTAATCTCTGTATCCTATTTCTTGCCACTGCTTGTGTTATTTTGCTTACACATAGTGGCCATGTTTACCTTAAATTTCCTTTGTCAATTGCCTTTAAGTTAACAAATCAGGGTAATAAATAGAATGTGTCTGTTCCATTACCCACAACTATACCATTATCTACTATTGAATAGTTGGATCAATAAACTTTTCGTAATCTTTTATTGTAGAAGAGCAATGTTCTACCTGCTTATAATTATATGTCATTCCTGAGTTGTTATTTGTAAGATGATGATGATTGATAAGAATTTATGCCATTCTTTCTCCTGCCCCCTTCTCTCTGTAGAGTTAACTACCCGTGAAGGTTTGAGGAAGAGCTCGTTGGGCAAATTCGTTGGTGGGCTCAGTCGGCGAACGACAGAGACACTCCGGCAAGGTCGAGCCGGCGGCTAGGCTTAGCCAAAAGGAGGGCTCTGGAGGTCATGGGCAGCAAGGGCAGTAACTGGCAACACGAATGGGTTACCATGTTGTAATGAAAGTCGTGGGCTTATGGGTTCTTGACTCGTGAGTCATGCTTACTGGGCTAAGGGCATCTGATATTTTCTTGATTCTGTTCCAGCACAATCCACAACTTTATGATCAGTAGATGGGATGACTGTTGTAAATTAACATCCTCTTTCGCATTGAGAGAGAGGCATGGTAGTTATTTTGTATTGCAACTCAAAACTGGTAAACATCACTTCTCCTTTGAAAAGGTGCATTGTGCTCATCGATAAGTTTTGCCCCTAATTTTTTCTCATTGAGTGTTGGTACATTTGGTATTGTTCGACATGCTATCGAATATAGTGTGTGCTCCCATTTTAGTCGATCAATTATTTTCACTTAGCAGCGAGTGATTGATGGACCAATTATGCTAGTAATGTCCTTAATTTTAGAGAAGATGCAAAACAGATAACAAGGATGAGCTTTTATACTTGCCGGTAGTGTAGCTTTCTGCTGGACCATATATTCTACCAGAAGTTTTAGTGACCAATGGAAGCTTTGGTGTATTTTTTTTCAAGCAAAAGTAATCATCTACTACCCATGTCAGGTTTCGACTCAAATTGTGGTACTTCTGTTGGCATTGCTTATCTTTTATGCCCGATGTGAGTCTTAGTGCTAATAATAACTATTTTTTCCCAATGGTAAATCTACCTTTTCCCCATCATGTGACTTAAAGCTAATCTATTCATGGTTAGTTTTTCTTCCTGTACAAAGGTCATCTGTTTCGGTACAGTTTTTCTTCGCTTTCTTTTACTGTAACATGGACCATGCTCACACGGTCGCAAATTGTAAACAGAGATGGAAACGTGCATACAGATCTCTCAAGCATGCAATATTTTTCCAGGGTGACAATTTTTTACTTGGCTTTATATGTGAAGACACCTTTTGGTTGGCTCTATTTGTTGTATATAAGTTATATCTGAAAATACCATTGGATGCTTATACCATAACTGATGGCCCTGGATAAGTTATATCTGAAGATACCTTTGGTGACCCCTTTCTATGTTCATTGGTAAATAATAGCGGGAAAAAACTCGAATGAAACCATGAGACGACATAGAGGAACACTACTTGGGGCAGTACAATGTTATAATGGTAGCTTTGTTGAGAGGTGAGCAAAGACATGAAGCCAACAGAGCAACTTGGTGGGTGGATCATGACTAGCTCTGATTTACTTCGATGTCTCAGTGCTCAGTTTATCTTTTGTGTACGATTATTTGTCTTGCTCTTGCAATTCTCACACTCTATGTGAGAGAAGATCCCACAAGAATTATCATTGTTTGTGTTTAAGAGGGCCATAAGGTTTATCCATATCATAGTGAGGTATTGAGTTACGTATTTGCTATAGACTAGATGACTGAATCTCAGTCAAGTTTTTCAAACATGCAAATTATATCGCAGTTCATTCTTCATTCTTCAACAAGGCAGCACAAGGGGACTACATGGAGCAACAACACCGGAATTTATTTATGCATTTGCTTTAGCCAAGATATCTAAATCCCGGGTGACTTTTCAATCATGCAAATTATGTTACGGTTCATGTTGCAACGCATGGATAATTAAATGAAGAGGGGCAATTATTCGTTTACTAGGGATAATGAGATGGGGAACGGGAGGAGAGACAGTGTGTGCAGTTCATCTCGCAACGAGTGTCTTCTTTTTCTGAGAGCGTGCGTGTTTGTGTAGGCAAGTCTTTATTTTTGGTCCAAGCCCAAATAGTGCAGAAAACAATTGCAAATAAAATATAATTTTCAAAAAGACAAAACATTCTTTGAAATAACATCTGTTAAAAAATCCTTTTTAGAGAAATGTTTCAATTTACTAAAAACATTAATTGTTCATAAAAAAGTGTTCCAATTTTTATGTAAACGTCAACTTTTATTAATAATAAGAAAATTTCCAGGTTTAACCTTATCATGGACAGTTATTAAAATTGGATATAAGAAAAAGATCAAAGGCACATGAAGCAGGTTTTTTAGGCTAACCACACACCTCATTATTTGCTCAATAATGTTGTGAGGAATACACGTTTTTTGGCACATGAAGCAGGTCGTGTCCCTTTTCTCGCTCGGTGCAACGCACGGGCATTTGTACTAGTATATATATATATATATATATATATATATATATATGATATATCCAGGCCTCTTTTCACACACATTGCATATGTTACATTTTTTTGATTAAAATATCATCGACACATAT
>NC_041381.1:260760833-260832838 GCF_002162155.2 Triticum dicoccoides | reverse complement strand
AAAAACACAATCACGAACCCACACACTATATCTCTCTACATTTGTATCTCTCTCACACAAACCCACATATGTGGTGTACGTACACGAAGAGAATAGGTGCACGTACTCACGCTTCGTGCGCAGCCACACCCGCGCGGGTACACGGTGGAGCTCATTTCTATATGAAATGGCATCCCACGTGCTAATTTGACCGCGTGTAGCGGTTGTTTACCTACGGAGGTCGTGTACCACGCGTACACGAAACAAAGTTCGACTTGATGCATCAGCATGTTATTTTAAAATAAAGTTATATCGCTCAATGCCACGTACACAGAATATAAAACATTTTTTATGGAGAAAAAGGTAATCCGCTCTGCTATATACAATGGAGCCTGCCTGCCGGGATTTGTCTCTCTTCAGAGTATCTCACACAAGGCGGCAGTGGCCACTCTCTCTCTCTCTCTCTCTCTCTCTCCATCACCATTGGTCATTGACTCGGCCACATCCCGCTCACCGGCGGAAAGGAAGGATAAGCATCGTTCTTCCGTTCGACGGCGCCGAGGCAGCATGTCCCGATTTGCGGTACCCGCCGTTCTCTCTGACCAAGCTCCGGTGGGGTAGGGCCTACGCCACTTGCTCGCTGCTGTAGTATGGGCAGATCCCACCCGCTGCCGCTCTCCTAGTTACATCCCAACGACCCCCAGGTATCCCCTCCGGCCTTGCTCCACTGCCCATCTTCCCACATCGCTGCATGTGGAAAATCTTGCATGTGGATCTTCCCTAGTTCTTTGCCCAAAACGTAGCTCGTCCGGCATACTTTCCATATTGCAATCTCGTCCTCACACTATTTTAGATAAACGCAACCGTGCTATTATCTTCTCTTAGGACAAGGAATATGCTTCTTTTTTGTCATCGTATGTGTCATCAACTGTTATTGGCCAGTAATTGTTTCCTTTCTACCTCTTTTTTGCAAACAGGGCTATCCATTTCACCTTGTTGCTATTGCGACCTTTTGGTGAACTGCATAAATATCTTTTTTCTTAAGAGTGTTTTGTGCAGTTCTACTAAAATGTCACACGGGCAATGTCTCTAGATTTTAGTGCGACTGCACAAAAGGAGATTGGTTTTGCTCTATCCTCCTCATCCAACTCCGAGCCTAATCTTCCCCAACTAGTTAGTCTAAAGAGAGACTGCAAAGGTGACCGGCTTTTATTTATGTGTTTATTATTTCCTCAATAGTCCTCTATTATTGTAATCACACTTAATATCTTTGGAACAGGGACGCTCAGCTCTATTTTAGTGGAACTGCACAAAATGATCGGAATGTTGCATGCTCCTGTCAGCTACTTTTTTTTGCCAACATGCCTTGTTGATTTAGACAGAGCTGGGGGAAAGTTGCTACCAATGAAAGCATGGATTAATTTTAATTTAACACCTTCTCACAACTTTGTCTTCAGTTGTGATGTAAATATTAGCTCTGATCTGCTAATCATTGAGATGCATTAGCAAGGAAGTTAGTTTTTTATTTTAAAGAGCATGGATGGCAAGACACACGAAACAAAAGCTGAAAGCTCAAAGCATTGTACAATTTCATGTCGCTGGAAAATTATTTGTATAGTACGTCAATTATGTTGCTGGAAGCTTGATAGCATTGCCATAAGCCTCTTTAGCATTCGGGTCCATGTGCCATGCACAAAATTATACTCCCTCATTCCTAAATATTTATCTTTTTAGAAATTTCAAATGGACATATTTTAGAGTGTAGATTCACTCATTTTGCTTCGTATGTAGTCACTCGTTGAAATCTCTAGAAAGACAAATATTTAAGAACGGAGGGAGTAGCGCACAACTGCATGGGAGACTCAACCCAGTCGTTGCGCCGCACCTAATAGTGAGTAAGGAGCAGTCAAATCATAAGCCCCACCTTTCCCACTGTAAGTTGCTCAGAAGAAGCAACCATCAACATGCTCTTCTTTGAATCCGCTCATACTACTCCCTCCGTCACTGTTTGCTTCAATAATCTCTGGGACCAAGGCAACTAGCGATCAGCCTGAAAAATAACATGTCTATTACTAGAGGAAATACTGCTTCCACCCCGGGTACACACATGCATGCACTTACTCCACTCCGCGTACACACCTACATCGAGAGAAAATTATGGACTTGATTGCGGTTACCATGCCCTAATTAATTGAGCATTAAACCAAACGCGTCTAAAATCTCTGGTGATGGAAATGCATGGAGAGAAATGCATGAGAATGAAGCGCGCCCTGTAAACTGTGACGGAGGGAGGAGTAGTATGAAGGTGCAAAACCAAGTACGCGTATGGCCAGTCGGTCCACGCACTTCTTCTTGGCATATCACTGACATGTGGGACCGGAGTGTGAGCAAACCGATCTCAATTGACGGCTAAATGGCCAACTCACCGTTCCTTGAGAGAGACGAGGAACGAGAACACACAGACAGGCTCGCACGAAGGCGGAGATATATTCGAGCATGGTTGATCAATATCATCATTACATGTTCGATGTTTTTTAATAGTAATATTGGGCTGCCGTTTTCCGCACTTCTCCCGAATAAAAAATGTGTACTTTATCAGAGATTAAAACAAAATAACAGTACAGATGCTCCACCATGCGGTTCCTAGTACCTGTATACTAGTAGTAGTACTACTCGTACTACTAAACCTTGCGCCTGGCTCTTCGCCTCTTCGTGAAGTCGAACAATGATGTTAGTACAATGTATGCCTCTGTCAATCTGACACCGGATGAACTGTTGCACGTCCACCACCTGGGCGAGTGTAGGTTGCATTAGTCAAAAGCTTCTCGTCGTCCTGCGAGCCACCAGGCTTGAGGTAGACGGAGAGGGCGTAAGCAAGCTTCACCTTGTCCTGCAGGTTTCTCCTCGTTCTGCAAGTTGACGGGACACACCAAGAAGTAGTGCTAGTCCATACTCCCTCCTTTCCGGTTAATATGGCTTAATATTTTTTGCGGGTAAATGAGATAGCTTTATTCATATATAAGCATTCTTAGGATGATCAGCCAAGAGACTGGTCACTAGGAAGCGAGGTACCCCATAAAAAAGAAGGAAGCGAGGTGTTTCATCAAGCCAGCTCTCGGTCACATTCAAAGTGCAGCAAGCACGGTTCACACAAAGATGCGCCGCAAGGTTTTCTGACCTGTTTACATGTTGAATAACAAAAAAAGAGAAAATATTACCGAGCGCTCCTATTTCTAACAGGATATAGGAGCCAGAATTAAGCGAGAATTGTGGCGAGTGTTCCATGCAATCAACTTTCATTATCACATGCGAGAACCCTCGAAGAGTACCAAATGTGTTGAAGACTAGCCACAATGGGTAGTAACATAGACTAGTAACATGCCCATGTTACTAGTCTATGTTACTATCTCTATAGTGGGGAGTAACATATGTGTGGTAACATGCAACACTTAATTTATTAGGGATATAGACACATCTTGCCTTGATATGTGTGATGTTACTCATACTACTAGTAACTAGCTATGTTACTACTTTCCTCTCTTTCTTCATTTATTGTTTGCCACATCATCTACTTTATCTAGATATGTGTGATGTTACTACCTATGTTACTCCCACTTTGGGTAGTTGAAGATTGCTTTATCACAGATTAAAATAAAATAAGAGTGCACACGCTCCACCATCCGGTTCCTAGTAGTACATACCTGTATAGTAGTAAACTTTGCGCTTGGTTGTTCGCCTCTTCGGGAAGTCCAACAATAATGGCACTAGTACAGTGTATGCTTCTGTCAATCTGACACCAAATTAACTGTTGCACGTCAACTGCCTAAGCGAGGGAGAGCATGCCTTAGTCAAAAGTTTCTCTTTGTCCTACGAGCCACCGCGTGCAAGCTCCTCCCGTCCTGCAAGCTTCTCCTCCTTCGACAAGTTGACGGGACACAACAAAGTAATGCTAGTCCATACTGCCTCCTTTCCGGTTAATATGGCTTAATTTGAAATGAGATAAATACACAGTCTCTAACTATATATTTGTAAAAATATGGACAGTGGACTTCATATACGCTCATTGCGCTCAATATATACATTTTCCAATGTTTATACGGTCACTAGCTCACCCTAGCTGAGTATGTGTGTGCATGCACGTGTAGGTTGAGCACTTGACCGTGAACGTGTGTGTTCTGTCATGTGCTCGGAGATGCATGCATTAGGGTGTCGCGCGTGTGTTTTGCGTCTATGTGTATGTGTGACTGTTGCATGCATGCACGAGGTTGTAGTCCCTCACATTTACATGTTCATAAGTCAATGCTTTGTCAAAATGTTGCATGCAAGGTTTAATCATTCATTGTTCACGCATGCATTCCTGATATTAAAACATTGATAAAGACAATTTCTTGAGGAAAACGAGCCCATGAATTGTGTACAAAGGGGACCAATAAGCCAGGACGGAGGGAGTACTAGTAGTGAACCAGAAGGAGGGAGTAGGTACTAGTAGTACTACGTAACAACATGCAGTAAAAATTCCTCTATGCGCATCCTGTCTATGTGTCATGCAAGAAAATAGACATAAGTACAAGTGAGACTCAGGAATGGCCATACACGTAGGGGGAGTACATAGGGGCCACTCAGGAGCAGTCAGATCACACAGTAAGTTAGTCGGAAGAAGAAACCATCATTTCACTCTTCAATGACACATACGCAATATAAAATTGTTGATATGGAGAGAAAAAGAAAACCGCTCCACTATATATACACTAGCAGGTGCCTAAGCTACAAGCCTGCTTGCTTGGGGTGGTCTCTTCACAAGTATAGAACGACGATTGCCACACCGCCGGTCACAGATCTGGCCTGATCCCGCCTCTGGGGGAAGGGGACGATGTTCCGTGTAGACGCGGTCGACAGCGGCGAGGGAGAAAACCCACTGTCGGTGTGTCCCAATCGGGGGTCCCTGCCGTATGGGCTGATGCCGCCTCCCAACCGCCCTTCTAGCTACACCCCGACGTCCCAGGTACAACTTCCTTTTGGAGCCGGCTTGCTCCACTGCCGCAGCTCCCCACGTAGCTCCATCTCCATGTGGATCTTTCTATACATCTATCGGCTTCTATTTGTGATGAGTTTATGTCTCATGAACTAGTGCCAGTACTATTATTCTAATCACACTTCTTCAATATCTTTGCCAACAGGGATGCTCAACTAGATTTTCGTGGAACTGCACAAAAGCATCGTATGATCTGAGGGTGTCAGCCGTCTTTCCTTTGACAGGTTCTACCTAGCCAGGAAATAAATCATGTTTAGGGTTTAGGGTTTACGTCATAGTGACCCCATCAGTAGTTTCTTTACACACTCTCACAACTTTTGTCTTTACTTGTGAAGTAAATATTGGCTATGATATGTGAATCATTGAGATGCATCAGCATGCGTGTTAGTTTTCCTTTGTATTTGATGGAATTTCATAATGGGGCAACCTTGGAGTAGGAATGAAAATGGAGCGGGAAGTTTCCGTTTTTCCGGAGAAAAAATGGAAATGGAGAGAAACCAATGTTTCGTTTCGTTGGATCGTGCCATCGAGCAAAACCAACGTTTAGATCACGTCTGTCGCGTTCGTGTCTCACCCTCCTCCAAGGCTCCATCCCACACGGTCGCTCGGCATACCACTCACCGCAAAGTGACTATACGATAACTTTCCCGCCTGCTTGTCGATCGATCATGCCATGGAGTACTAGCACTACTAGAAGAGATTGACAAGGAGGGGGAGGACAGCTAGCTGTAGCACGGACTCCCAAGAACTTTTTACATGCATGTTGTGGCCGGCTGTGGTGACCTTTGAACGCGGAGCAGTCGCGTGCACGGGAAGCGGCACGGGCTGCGCTCTCTCGGCCGGCGCGCCTCTTCAATGCCGGTGCCAGTGAGAGGTCGTGTCCGCTCTGGCCGGGCATGAATGTGGCACTAACCGTTTTGGGCAGGAAGCACGCGTGGGTGATGAAGAGGGTTTGAGTTGGTCAGGAGTGGGCGTGGCAGCCGTCCGGACGCTCGCAAACAAGAGATGTTGTACGTAAATATTGATGCGTATATAATTAATAACATAAATAATGTGCCAGTTGGACAAATATGATTGGAGATGGAGATGGAGATGGAGATGGAGATGGAATTTTACGTAAACACGGATATGCATGTCTATGTCTATGTGTGTGTCCGCGACAACTCTCGCGACTACCCGTACATATCATCGATGTCTCATTCTCCCTACACAAACACAAACTTAGTATCGCCTCATTTTGTTCCTAGGATAGGAATATCATAGGAGTGGGAAACAATATGAAGTGAGATAAATGGAGTACGACGTACAAGAAGAAATGTACACACACTCACTCTGCCTCCGAGATACCCGTGAGTACACGATGGAGTGCATTTGTACACGAAGAGGCAGCTTACGTACGTAATAATTTTACCCTTTAATTTGTTCACTTAATAATGGAGGGTTGGGGACCACACGTGAGCGATACAAACTGTGGCCTGGAAGCGAGGGCTGTTTTTGATCGAGTTTTTTTTCTTGGTACGTTAAAAAAGTTTTGTCCGCCAGTTTTCATTTTGTTTTTCCGGGAACGCGTGTGTTCTATTTAAAACCAGTGCTATGGAGAGATTTTTGTACTCCATTGTATATATAGCCTCTTGTTTGATAGGGTTTCTCGCATCTCGCTCTCTCACCCTCTCCATATCTAAACAAGATGACAATGTCCACTCTATCTCTCTCCTCACCGGTGGTCACAGATCCAGCTGAATCCCGTCCGCTGCGAGAGGTGAGGACGTGCAGCGTTGACGTTGTCATCGTCGGCGATGGAGGAAGGCGATGCGCACCATCCTCTCTGAGTCGGCGCTGGTGCGGACGTCGTGTGGGCATATCCTGCCTGCCTGCCTAAGCAACATCTTACCCACTTGAGGTATAACTTCTTTTGGATTTCATGCTTCATTGTACTAGTCCAGCTCCCCAAGTCGCTTCATGCGGTTTTTTTTCTATGCCATTACTCCCCACCTCCCCATGTACAGTATCCAGGGTTTGTCGGCTGGTCCAACATCACCTATTTTTTACTATTATAAAGGAAAGGCCACTCGAAAAGTTGTCCTGGTTTATGCCTCGGTGGAGTATACATGTTTTTCCATAAAAAGTACATGGTGGTTGTGCGGTCATTGTCCATATGCTCCTATTGCTGCTGCTAATCTAATACTATCACTGGTTAAATGAAGCAATGCCCATGGTAAAGTGACGTCCCTTTTAAGTAATGTTGATGTCAATCCAGAGGCATCGATAAATGCTTCTGTCCTGCTTTTTTTTCTCGGGTATCCTGGTTTAGTTCCCATCAAGATAATCATGATGCTTATGTTTGTTAGTGTACTTTTCATTAATTCTTATTGACAAATTAGATGTCGCTGTTAATTTTGTACCACTACCAAAACAAAGTAACAACACTATATCCCTTTTTTATATTTTTGCAAACAACGATGCGCATCTCCATACCCGGGCATGTCTTCCTCAATTTTAGTGGAACTGCACAAAATTGTCTGGCCATTGTTGTTCCGCCTCATTGTCCCCTGCCGCGTGGTTCTTCCTTCCTCGAGCTTGATTACTGATAAGAAACGGACCACAATGAGGATTTGTCAAACTTCATTGGTGCCCAAACTTGATGCCAAATGGATGATGCATCACCACGATGACCTATCGATGCTCATGGTTGCATCTCATGGTTGCATCGGCTGGTGAAGCTGAGGGATTGTCAACAAAAAACAAGTTGTCTTCCATCAGTGCTCTTTGCTTGTTACCCACAAAGATGATATCCTTCATTAGTTCACCTTTGTTGCATTGGAGACGCGGTCGTCTTTCACGTTGGTGCAATCTTATCACATGATTGGCTATGAACCAAATGTTTCCTCGAAGAAGCATCGACGTTGGTACTAAGAGCATAAGTTTTGTATTGATTTCTAAGCCTTCTCACAACTTTGTTCTTCAGCACCCCTGTAATTTTATTTGTCCAGCTATTAACTAAATATGTGATCAGACTTTGATTAAAAATATGGTGTGGACTAAAAACCTGGATGGACGTAGTAGCCCTCCGTTTCTATTTACTCTGCATATTAGATTTGACTAAAGTCAAACTTCGTAAAGTTTGACTAAGTTTAGGCCGAACGCAACAAACCATAATTGTTGAGAGAGGGCAAACTGCACATACTCTCAAACCTTTCCGATAATTGAAATTAAAATTCTTTATTTGTACACACTCTCACACCTTTCCGCTAATTTGGCGCGTGTGTGGTTGTTCACTTAATGGAGGGTAGTGTACCGCACGTGAAGGATAGGAAATGCGACCAGGACGCGTGGATTGTTAGTTCATCGTAAGTAGTTTTCTTCACTGGTATGTTAAATAAAGAGTTTCGTTTCGTACTTACACAATTTAAAATGATTGTTATGGAGAGAAAAAGAAAAGCACTCCATTATATATGAGTAGTATACATGAGTACTATATAAGTACTATATAAGCTGGAGCCTCAGCGCTTGTTCGCTAGGGTTTGCACTCTCCACACTCTCGCCGCACTACATCTATATATATACATGCTAGAAGCTCAGTGTTCCTTTGGTAGGGTTTGCTATATTCACAATCTCTCACCCTATTCACCAGATCTAAACAGGACTGCGTTGGCCCCTATCTCCCCCCCTCACAGCTGATGAAGGAGCCGTTCGAATCCCATCGCACCAGGAAGGGGACGAGGTGCGGCGTTCACTCGGTCGCCTTTGGCGAGGGAAGCAATCCACTACCGGTTGCGCTGTTCTCTTTCACCCAGTGCCTATGCGGGAGGGCCACCGACCCCTTCTTCCTCGTTGCGTACGTAGTGTGAGCAGATCCGGCCTCCCGCCGCATGCCTAGCCACATCTCGACGACCCTAATGTATAACTCTCTTTGAAACCATCATTGCTCTAGCTGCGTGCGGATCTTTTTAGATTCTGTAGTCAAATCTAGGTCTTGGTTCAAAGAGGAAAGAATGGTGGGGTGGGGTGGAGCACGAATCTAGGACGTGGTTCAATGAGGAAAGGAGGGAGGGAAAGTAGTATAGACTGGCTATCCAGCCGCTTTGTTGGTCAAAAAGAGAAAAAGAGGGTAACCCAGTACACACATCTGTAAGGAACCGA
The DNA here is from genome assembly GCF_002162155.2 of Triticum dicoccoides. NCBI lineage: Eukaryota > Viridiplantae > Streptophyta > Magnoliopsida > Poales > Poaceae > Triticum > Triticum dicoccoides. The sequence continues at coordinate 260,823,687 of NC_041381.1, read as the reverse complement.
TCTCTTTGTTGAAAAAGGAAATAAACTGGGGGGGGGGGTCGGGTAGTTTGTCCAGAACTAGATTTGCTGCCCTCACATAGGAAAAAGGTTCAAAGAGAACAAATATGGGACCAACGTAGATATGCTGCTTGGCAACATACTCTGCATCACCATTTATACGTGTGGAGGCACATGGTGCTGGCATGTCCCATGTCCCATGTTCCATCCAACTATTTTGCTGTTGTAAATCTAGGGATGCCGCTGGAAAATTGAAGCAATGCCACTGTTAAAAGTAAAATAATTTTTTAACGAATGTTATTTTAAGAGAATTTCTCTGTTAATATGAATCAATGCAACCGTTTTAGAAATGTCGTTGTCCTATACTTTGTTTTCCATCAAGATAAGGTAGATGCTTCTTTTTGTGGCCTCGTGTTTCATCCTCCTTTATTGGCCAGTAATTGTTTGCTTTTTTGCCTCTGTTAAAACATGGATATCTATTCAACTTGTTGCTATTGTGACATTTTGCTTCGCTATGCTTAACACTTTTGTTTTAATAGTGTTTTGTGCAGTTCAACTTGAATGGCACACCGGCGACTTTGCTTAATTTTGGTGGAACTGCACAAAAGGAGATCGGATATGTGTTGATATTTGTTTCAAGTTGTCCTCGCGTGTTGTTTCAAATCCTGGTCAAGAAAGGTCAGTACCGACTTTCATCCACATGATGGTGAAGTGTGCTTTGAGATGTTGTGCTACTTGTATTGGTACTGTTTGGGATAAATGTTGAATTGAAGCTATTGAACTGCTGTCTTTTACCACTTAAGTGAACAAATATTGTTCCAACCCAGATATGATGCTTGTTTCTTTGTTACAGCAAAACTCTGCATCACCCCCTTTATAAGTAAATGGAAGCACATGGTGTTGTTGCGCCCACTCTCCCCTGGAACTGTTTGTGCTTTTTGTTAATCTAATGCCGCTGGTAAAATTAAGCAATGCCACTCTCAGAATTAACTACTGAATCTTAGTTCAAAACTGCAACACTTGTTAGGGATCGCCGGGAGTACCATTTCTGTTAGGGATCGGCCGGAGTACATGTTTAAAAAAAGTATTGTTGAGATAATGTCTCTGTTATTATATATCAGTTACAATGTTTTACAAATGGTACTATCCTTTCTACATGTTTAACCAAGGTATTGTCAAGATAATGTCTCTGTTAATATGAATCAGTCGCATTGCTTTAGGAATGGTACTTTTCTTCTTTGTCGTTCTTTATACATGTTGAAACAAGGCATTGTTAAGATAATGTCTCAGTTAATATGAATGAATCACACTGATCCAGAATTGCTACTCTCCTGCTTTGTTCCCCATTAAGATAAGGTAGATCAGTAGATCTTTTTCTTCTGGGAGTATAAGTCATCAACCATTATTTCTCAGTAATTGTTTCCCTTATACCTATTGTTGCATATAGGGATATCAAAACTTCTACTTGGTTTTATTTCGACTTTGATTTTAGTTGAACTGCACAAAAGGAGCCGATGTGTTTAAGGCAAACTGTTGCATTACTGGGTCCAGTTGGTCTTACCACTTTGCAGAAAGAAGCAGTCATTGTTTGCGCTACATAACAGAAGGAATAATCGAGAAGCTTTAGAGTATTGTAGACGCTAGTGACATGACTAATCTGCAGACCAAGGAAAACTCAAGTCAACAGCATGTGGGGTGAAAAATTCACTCCACAAGGAAAGATATGACCAAGTTAGTTGTTGAGGCAACTGTAACAAACGAGGTCAGTATTGTTGGGGAACGTAGTAATTTCAAAAAATTCCTATGCACACGCAAGATCATGGTGATGCATAGCAACGAGAGCGGAGAGTGTTATCCATGTACCCTCGTAGACCGAAAGTGGAAGCGTTAGCACAACGTGGTTGATGTAGTCGTACATCTTCACGATCCGACTGATCAAGTACCAAACATACGGCAGCTCCGAGTTCAGCATACGTTCAGCTCGATGACGTCCCATGAACTCCGATCCAGCAGAGCTTTGCGGGAGAGTTCTGTCAGCATGACGGCGTGATGACGGTGTTGATGATGCTACCGATGCAGGGCTTCGCCTAAGCACCGCTATGATATTACCGAGGTGGAATATGGTGGAGGGGGGCACCGCACACGGCTAAGACATCAATGATCAATTGTTGTTCTCATGGGGTGCCCCTTGCCTCAGTATATAAAGGAGGAGAGGAGGGGAGGGGCCGACCCTCTCTAGGAGTAGGATTCCCACTTCCATGTAGTACGAGTAGGAGTCAAGGAAAGGGAAGAGAGGAGAGAAGGAAGGAGGGGGCGCAGCCCCTCCCCCTAGTCCAATTCGGACTAGGCCTTGGGGGGCGCGCAACCTCCCCTCTCTCTTTCCCCTAAAGCCCAATAAGGCCCATATACTCCCCGGCGAATTCCCGTAACTCTCCGGTACTCCGAAAAATACCCGAATCACTCGAAACCTTTCCGATATCCGAATATAGTCGTCCAATATATCGATCTTTACGACTCGACCATTTCGAGACTCCTTCTCATGTCCCTGATCTCATCCGGGACTCCGAACTACCTTCAGTACATCAAAACACATAACTCATAATATAAATCGTCACCGAACGTTAAGCGTGCGGACCCTACGGGTTCGACAACTATGTAGACATGACCGAGACACATCTCCAGTCAATAACCAATAGCGGAACCTGGATGCTCATATTGGCTCCCACATATTCTACGAAGATCTTTATCGGTCAAATCGCATAACAACATACGTTGTTCCCTTTGTCATGGTATGTTACTTGCCCGAGATTCGATCGTCGGTATCTCAATACCTAGTTCAATCTCGTTACCGGCAAGTCTCTTTACTCGTTATGTAATGCGTCATCCCGTAACTAACTCATTAGTCACATTGCCTGCAAGGCTTATAGTGATGTGCATTACCGATAGGGCCCAGAGATACCTCTCCGACAATCGGAGTGACAAATCCTAATCTCGAAATACGCCAACTCAACAAGTACCTTCGGAGACACCTGTAGAGCACCTTTATAATCACCCAGTTACGTTGTGACATTTGGTAGAACACAAAGTGTTCCTCCGGTAAATGGGAGTTGCATAATCTCATAGTCATAGGAACATGTATAAGTCATGAAGAAAGCAATAGCAACATACTAAACGACCAAGTGCTAAGCTAACGGAATGGGTCAAGTCAATCACATCACTCTCCTAATGATCTGATCCCGTTAATCAAATGACAACTCATGTCTATGGCTAGGAAACTTAACCATCTTTGATTCAACGAGCTAGTCAAGTAGAGGCATACTAGTGACACTATGTTTGTCTATGTATTTACACATGTATTATGTTTCCGGTTAATACAATTCTAGCATGAATAATAAACATTTATCATGAAATAAGGAAATAAATAATAAATTTATTATTGCCTCTAGGGCATATTTCCTTCAGCCTCCCACTTGCACTAGAGTCAATAATCTAGTTCACATCGCCATGTGAGTTAACACCAATATTCACATCTGTATGTGATTAATACCCATAGTTCACATCGTAATGTGATCAACACCCAAAGGGTTTACTAGAGTCAATAATATAGTTCACATCGCTATGTGATTAACACCCAAAGAGTACTAAGGTGTGATCATGTTTTGCACGTGAGAGAGTTTTAGTCAACGGGTTTGTCACATTCAGAGCCGTATGTATTTTGCAAATATTCTATGTCTACAATGCTCTGCACAGAGCTACTCTAGCTAATTGCTCCCACTTTCAATATGTATCCAGATTGAGACTTAGAGTCATCTGGATCGGTGTAAAATCTTGCACTGATGTAACTCTTTACGACGGGCTCTTTTATCACCTCCATAATCGAGAAATATTTCCTTAGTCCTTACTAAGGATAATCTTTGACCGCTGTCCAGTGATCTACTCCTAGATCAAAATTGTACTCCCTTGCCAAATAACATTTATTTAGGTTCAACACTAATCTCGAAAGTATAGGGAGTGTGCGATGATGATCATATCAATCTTGGAACTACTTCCAACACACATCGTCACTTCACCCTCAACCAGCCTTTGTTTATTCTGTAACTCCTGTTTCGAGATACTAATCTTAGCAACCGAACAAGTATCAAATACCCAGGGTTACTATAAACACTAGTAAGGTACACATCAATAACCTGTATATCAAATATACCCTTGTTCACTTTGCCATCCTTCTTATCTACCAAATATTCAGGGCATTTCCGCTTCTAGTGACCATTTCCTTTGCAGTAGAAGCACTCAGTTTCAGGCTATGGTCCAGCTTTGGGATCTTTCAAGGGAGTGACAACTTGCTTGCAATTCTGGTTGAAGTTCCCTTTCTTGCCCTTTGCCCTTTTCTTGAAACTAGTGGTCTAGTTAATCATCAACACTTGATGCTCTTTCTTGATTTCTACCTTCATCGATTTCATCATCATGAAAAGCTCGGGAAACGTTTCGTCATCCCTTGATACTATAGTTCATCATGAAGTTCCAGCAACTTGGTGATGGTGACTAGAGAACTCTGTCAATCACTATCTTATCTGGAAGATTAACTCCCACTTGATTCAAGCGATTGTAGTACCCAGACAATATGAGCACATGCTCACTAGTTGAGCAATTCTCCTCCATCTTTTAGCTATAGAACTTGCTGGAGACTTCATATCTCTCAACTCGGGTATTTGCTTGAAATATTAACTTCAACTCCTGGAACATCTCATATGGTCCATGACATTCAAAACGTCTTTGAAGTCCCGGTTCTAAGCCATTAAGCATGGTGCACTAAACTATCAAGTAGTCATCATACTGAGCTTAGCCAAACGTTCATAATGTCTGCATCTGCTCCTGCAATAGGTAAGTCACCTAGTGGTACATCAAGGACATAATTTTTCTGTGCAGCAATGAGGATAAACCTCAGATCACGGACCCAGTCCGCATCATTGCTACTGTTATTTTTCAACTTAGCTTCTCTAAGAACATATCAAAAATAAACGGGGAGCAACATCACGAGCTATTATACAAAATAGATATGCGAATGCTACCAGGACTAAGTTCATGATAAATTAAAGTTCAATTAATCATATTACTTAAGAATTCCCACTTAGATAGACATCCCTCTAATCATCTAAGTGATCACGTGATCCAAATCAACTAAACCATGTCCGATCATCACGTGAGATGGAGTAGTTTTCAATGGTGAACATCACTATGTTGATCATATGTACTATATGATTCACGCTCGACCTTTCGGTCTCAGTGTTCCGAGGCCATATCTGCATATGCTAGGCTCGTCAAGTTTAACCTGAGTATTCCGTGTGTGTAAAATTGTCTTACACCCATTGTATTTGAACGTAGAGCTTATCACACCCGATCATCACGTGGTGTCTCGGCACGAAGAACTTTCGCAATGGTGCATACTCAGGGAGAACACTTATACCTTGAAATTTAGTGAGAGATCATCTTATAATGCTACCGTCAATCAAAGAAAAATAAGATGCATAAAGGATAAACATCACATGCAATCAATATAAGTGATATGATATGGCCATCATCATCTTGTGCTTGTGATCTCCATCTCCAAAGCACCGTCATGATCACCATCGTCACCGGCGCGACACCTTGATCTCCATCGTAGCATCGTTGTCGTCTCGCCAACTATTGCTTCTAAGACTATCACTACCGCTTAGTGATAAAAGTAAAGCAATTACAGGGCGATTGCATTGCATACAATAAAGCGACAACCATATGGCTCCTGCCAGTTGCCGATAACTCTATTACAAAACATGATCATCTCATACAATAAAATTTAGCATCATGTCTTGACCATATCACATCACAACATGCCCTGCAAAAACAAGTTAGACGTCCTCTACTTTGTTGTTGCAAGTTTTACGTGGCTGCTAGGGGCTGAGCAAGAACCGTTCTTACCTACGCATCAAAACCACAAGGATATTTTGTCAAGTTAGTGTTGTTTTAACCTTCACAAGGACCGGGCGTAGCCACACTCGGTTCAACTAAAGTTGGAGAAACATATACCCGCCAGCCACATGTGTGCAAAGCACACCAGTAGAACCTGTCTCGCGTAAGCGTACGCGTAATGTCGGTCCAGACCGCTTCATCCAACAATACCGCCGAACCAAATTATAACATGCTGGTAAGCAGTATGACTTGTATCGCCCATAACTCACTTGTGTTCTACTCGTGCATATAACATCTATGCATAAACTTGGCTCGGATGCCACTGTTGGGGAACGTAGTAATTTCAAAAATTTCCTACGCACACGCAAGACCATGGTGATGCATAGCAACGAGAGGGGAGAGTGTTGTCCATGTACCCTCGTAGACCGAAAGTGGAAGCGTTAGCACAACACGGTTGATGTAGTCATACATCTTCACGATCCGACCGATCAAGTACCGAACGTACGGCACCTCCGAGTTTAGCACACGTTCAACTCGATGACGTCCCACGAACTTCGATGCAGCAGAGCTTTGCGGGAGAGTTCCGTCAGCATGATGGCGTGATGATGGTGTTGATGATGCTACCGACGCAGGGCTTCGCCTAAGCACCGCTATGATATTACCGAGGTGGAATATGGTGGAGGGGGGCACCGCACACGGCTAAGACATCAATGATCAATTGTTGTTCTCATGGGGTGCCCCTTGGCTTAGTATATAAAGGAGGAGAGGAGGGGAGGGGGCCGGCCCTCTCTATGGCGCGCCCTGGGGAGTCCTACTCCCACCGGGAGTAGGATTCCCCCCTTCCATGTAGTAGGAGTAGGAGTCAAGGAAAGGGAAGAGAGGAGAGAAGGAAGGAGGGGGCGCAGCCCCTCCCCCTAGTCCAATTCGGACTAGGCCTTGGGGGGGGGCGCGCAGCCTCCCCTCTCTCTTTCCCCTAAAGCCCAATAAGGCCCATATACTCCCCGGCGAATTCCCGTAACTCTCCGGTACTCCGAAAAATACCCGAATCACTCGAAACCTTTCCGATGTCCGAATATAGTCGTCCAATATATCGATCTTTACGACTCGACCATTTCGAGACTCCTTCTCATGTCCCTGATCTCATCCGGGACTCCGAACTACCTTCAGTACATCAAAACACATAACTCATAATATAAATCGTCACCGAACGTTAAGCGTGCAGACCCTACGGGTTCGAGAACTATGTAGACATGACCGAGACACATCTCCGGTCAATAACCAATAGCGGAACCCGGATGCTCATATTGGCTCCCACATATTCTACGAAGATCTTTATCGGTCAAATCGCATAACAACATACGTTGTTCCCTTTGTCATGGTATGTTACTTGCCCGAGATTCGATCGTCGGTATCTCAATACCTAGTTCAATCTCGTTACCGGCAAGTCTCTTTACTCGTTATGTAATGCTGTTGGGTTTCGTAGTAATTTCAAAAATTTTCCTACGCGCACACAGGATCATGTGATGCATAGCAACGAGAGGAGAGTGTTGTCTACGTACCCAACGCAGACCGACTGCGGAAGCAATGACACGACGTAGAGGAAGTAGTCGTACGTCTTCACGATCCAACCGATCAAGCACCGAAACTACGGCACCTCCAAGTTCGAGCACACGTTCAGCTCGATGACGATCCCCGGACTCCGATCCAGCAAAGTGTCGGGGAAGAGTTTCATCAGCACGACGGCGTGGTGACGATCTTGATGAATTACAGCAGCAGGGCTTCGCCTAAACTCCGCTACAGTATTATCGAGGAATATGGTGGCAGGGGGCACCGCACACGGCTAAGGAATCGATCACGTGGATCAACTTGTGTCAACTTGTGTGTTTAGAGGTGCCCCTGCCTCCGTATATAAAGGAGGAGAGGAGGGGAGGCTGGCCGGCCAAAGAGGGAGGCGCAGGAGAGTCCTACTCCCTCTGGGAGTAGGATTCCTCCCCCCAATCCTAGTCCAAATAGGATTCCTCGGAGGGGAAGGGAGAGAGGGGGGCCGGCCACCTTCTCCTAGTCCTAATAGGACTAGGGGAGGGGAAAGAGGCGCAGCCACCTTGGGCTGCCCCTTTCTCCTTTCCACTAAGGCCCATGATGGCCCATATGGCTCCCGGGGGGTTCCGGTAACCTCCCGGTAACCCGGTAAAATCCCGATTTCACCCGGAACACTTCCGATGTCCAAACATAGGCTTCCAATATATCAATCTTTACGTCTCGACCATTTCGAGACTCCTCGTCATGTCCGTGATCACATCCGGGACTCCGAACAACCTTCGGTACATCAAAATGCATAAACTCATAATATAACTGTCATCGTAACCTTAAGCGTGCAGACCCTACGGGTTCGAGAACAATGTAGACATGACCGAGACATGTCTCTGGTCAATAACCAATAGCGGGACCTGGATGCCCATATTGGCTCCTACATATTCTACGAAGATCTTTATCGGTCAGACCGCATAACAACATACGTTGTTCCCTTTGTCATCGGTATGTTACTTGCCCGAGATTCGATCGTCGGTATCCAATACCTAGTTCAATCTCGTTAACGGCAAGTCTCTTTACTCGTTCCGTAATACATCATCTCACAACTAACATATTAGTTGTAATGCTTGCAAGGCTTATGTGATGTGTATTACCGAGAGGGCCCAGAGATACCTCTCCGACAATCGGAGTGACAAATCCTAATCTCGAAATACGCCAACCCAACATCGACCATTGGAGACACCTGTAGTACTCCTTTATAATCACCCATTTACGTTGTGACGTTTGGTATTACCCAAAGTGTTCCTCCGGTAAACGGGAGTTGCATAATCTCATAGTCGTAGGAACATGTATAAGTCATGAAGAAAGCAATAGCAACATACTAAACGATCAGGTGCTAAGCTAATGGAATGGGTCATGTCAATCAGATCATTCTACTAATGATGTGACCTCGTTAATCAAATAACAACTCATTGTTCATGGTTAGGAAACATAACCATCTTTGATTAACGAGCTAGTCAAGTAGAGGCATACTAGTGACACTCTGTTTGTCTATGTATTCACACATGTATTATGTTTCCGGAAAATACAATTCTAGCATGAATAATAAACATTTATCATGATTATAAGGAAATAAATAATAACTTTATTATTGCCTCTAGGGCATATTTCCTTCAGTCTCCCACTTGCACTAGAGTCAATAATCTAGATTATACTGTAATGAATCTAACACCCATGGAGCTTTGGTGCTGATCATGTTTTGCTCGTGGAAGAGGCTTAGTCAATGGGTCTGCAACATTCAGATCCGTATGTATCTTGCAAATCTCTATGTCTCCCACCTGGACTAAATCCCGGATGGAGTTGAAGCGTCTCTTGATGTGTTTGGTCCTTTTGTGAAATCTGGATTCCTTTGCCAAGGCAATTGCACCAGTATTGTCACAAAAGATTTTCATTGGACCCGATGCACTAGGTATGACACCTAAATCGGATATGAACTCCTTCATCCAGACTCCTTCATTTGCTGCTTCCGAAGCAGCTATGTATTCCGCTTCACATGTAGATCCCGCTACGACGCTTTGTTTAGAACTGCACCAACTGACAGCTCCACCGTTTAATGTAAACACGTATCCGGTTTGCGATTTAGAATCGTCCGGATCAGTGTCAAAGCTTGCATCAACGTAACCTTTTACGATGAGCTCTTTGTCACTTCCATATACGAGAAACATATCCTTAGTCCTTTTCAGGTATTTCAGGATGTTCTTGACCGCTGTCCAGTGATCCATTCCTGGATTACTTTGGTACCTCCCTGCTAAACTTATAGCAAGGCACACATCAGGTCTGGTACACAGCATTGCATACATGATAGAGCCTATGGCTGATGCATAGGGAACATCTTTCATATTCTCTCTATCTTCTGCAGTGGTCGGGCATTGAGTCTTACTCAATTTCACACCTTGTAACACAGGCAAGAACCCTTTCTTTGCTTGATCCATTTTGAATTTCTTCAAAATTTTGTCAAGGTATGTGCTTTGTGAAAGTCCAATTAAGCGTCTTGATCTGTCTCTATAGATCTTAATGCCTAATATGTAAGCAGCTTCACCGAGGTCCTTCATTGAAAAACTTTTATTCAAGTATCCCTTTATGCTATCCAGAAATTCTATATCATTTCCAATCAGTAATATGTCATCCACATATAATATCAGAAATGCTACAGAGCTCCCACTCACTTTCTTGTAAATACAGGCTTCTCCAAAAGTCTGTATAAAACCAAATGCTTTGATCACACTATCAAAACGTTTATTCCAACTCCGAGAGGCTTACACCAGTCCATAAATGGATCGCTGGAGCTTGCACACTTTGTTAGCTCCCTTTGGATCGACAAAACCTTCTGGTTGCATCATATACAACTCTTCTTCCAGGAATCCATTCAGGAATGCAGTTTTGACATCCATTTGCCAAATTTCATAATCATAAAATGTGGCAATTGCTAACATGATTCGGACGGACTTAAGCATCGCTACGGGTGAGAAGGTCTCATCGTAGTCAATTCCTTGAACTTGCCGAAAACCTTTTGCGACAAGTCGAGCTTTGTAGACAGTAACATTACCATCAGCGTCAGTCTTCTTCTTAAAGATCCATTTATTCTCAATCGCTTGCCGATCATCGGGCAAGTCAACCAAAGTCCATACTTTGTTCTCATACATGGATCCCATCTCAGATTTCATGGCTTCTAGCCACTTTGCGGAATCTGGGCTCACCATCGCTTCTTCATAGTTCGTAGGTTCATCATGATCTAGTAGCATGTCCTCCAGAACAGGATTACCGTACCACTCTGGTGCGGATCTTACTCTGGTTGATCTACGAAGTTCAGTAGTATCTTGATCTGAAGTTTCATGATCATTATCATTGGCTTCCTCACTAACTGGTGTAGGTGTCACTGAAACAGTTTTCTGTGATGAACTACTTTCCAGTAAGGGAGCAGGTACAGTTACCTCGTCAAGTTCTACTTTCCTCCCACTCACTTCTTTCGAGAGAAACTCCTTCTCTAGAAATGATCCATTCTTAGCAACGAATGTTTTGCCTTCGGATCTGTGATAGAAGGTGTACCCAACAGTTTCCTTTGGGTATCCTATGAATACACATTTCTCCGATTTGGGTTCGAGCTTATCAGGTTGAAGCTTTTTCACATAAGCATCGCAGCCCCAAACTTTAAGAAACGACAACTTTGGTTTCTTGCCAAACCACAGTTCATAAGGCGTCGTCTCAACGGATTTTTTGATGGTGCCCTATTTAACGTGAATGCGGCCGTCTCTAAAGCATATCCCCAAAATGATAGCGGTAAATCAGTAAGAGACATCATAGATCGCACCATATCTAGTAAAGTACGATTACGACGTTCGGACACACCATTACGCTGTGGTGTTCCGGGTGGCGTGAGTTGCGAAACTATTCCACAATTTTTCAAATGTACACCAAACTCGTAACTCAAATATTCTCCTCCACGATCAGATCGTAGAAACTTTATTTTCTTGTTACGATGATTTTCAACTTCACTCTGAAATTCTTTGAACTTTTCAAATGTTTCAGACTTATGCTTCATTAAGTAGATATATCCATATCTGCTCAAATCATCTGTGAAGGTGAGAAAATAACGATATCCGCCATGAGCCTCAATATTCATCGGGCCACATACATCGGTATGTATGATTTCCAACAAATCTGTTGCTCTCTCCATAGTACCGGAGAACGGTGTTTTAGTCATCTTGCCCATGAGGCACGGTTCGCAAGTACCAAGTGATTCATAATCAAGTGGTTCCAAAAGTCCATTAGTATGGAGTTTCTTAATGCGTTTTACACCGATATGACCTAAACGACAGTGCCACAAATAAGTTGCACTTTCATTATAAACTCTGTATCTTTTGGTTTCAACATTATGAATATGTGTATTACTACTATCGAGATTTAGTAAGAATAGACCACTCTTCAAGGGTGCATGACCATAAAAGATATTACTCATATAAATAGAACAACCATTATTCTCTGATTTAAATGAATAACCGTCTCGCATTAAACAAGATCCAGATATAATGTTCATGCTCAACGCTGGCACCAAATAACAATTATTTAGGTCTAATATTAATCCCGAAGGTAGATGTAGAGGTAGCGTGCCGACCGCGATCACATCGACTTTGGAACCGTTTCCCACGCGCATCGTCACCTCGTCCTTTGCCAGTGCCCGCTTATTCTGTAGTCCCTGTTTCGAGTTGCAAATATTAGCAACAGAACCAGTATCAAATACCCAGGTGCTACTGCGAGCATTGGTAAGGTACACATCAATAACATGTATATCACATATACCTTTGTTCACCTTGCCATCCTTCTTATCCGCCAAATACTTGGGGCAGTTCCGCTTCCAGTGACCAGTCTGCTTGCAGTAGAAGCACTCAGTTTCAGGCTTAGGTCTAGACTTGGGTTTCTTCTCTTGAGCAGCAACTTGCTTGCCGTTCTTTTTGAAGTTCCCCTTTTTCTTCCCTTTGCCCTTTTTCTTGAAACTAGTGGTCTTGTTAACCATCAACACTTCATGCTCCTTCTTGATTTCTACCTCCGCAGCTTTTAGCATTGCGAAGAGCTCGGGAATAGTCTTGTTCATCCCTTGCATATTACAGTTCATCACGAAGCTCTTGTAGCTTGGTGGCAGTGATTGGAGAATTCTGTCAATGACGCAATCATCCGGAAGATTAACTCCCAATTGAATCAAGTGATTATTATACCCAGACATTTTGAGTATATGCTCACTGACAGAACTGTTCTCTTCCATCTTGCAGCTATAGAACTTATTGGAGACTTCATATCTCTCAATCCGGGCATTTGCTTGAAATATTAACTTCAACTCCTGGAACATCTCATATGCTCCATGACGTTCAAAACGTCGTTGAAGTCCCGATTCTAAGCCGTAAAGCATGGCACACTGAACTATCGAGTAGTCATCAGCTTTGCTCTGCCAGACGTTCATAACATCTGGCGTTGCTCCAGCAGCAGGCCTGGCACCCAGCGGTGCTTCCAGGACGTAATTCTTCTGTGCAGCAATGAGGATAATCCTCAAGTTACGGACCCAGTCCGTGTAATTGCTACCATCATCTTTCAACTTTGTTTACTCAAGGAATGCATTAAAATTTAACGGAACAACAGCACGAGCCATCTATCTACAATCAACATAAACAAGCAAGATACTATCAGGGACTAAGTTCATGATAAATTTTAAGTTCAATTAATCATATTATTAAAGAACTCCCACTTAGATAGACATCCCTCTAATCCTCTAAGTGATCACGTGATCCAAATCAACTAAACCATGTCCGATCATCACGTGAGATGGAGTAGTTTCATCGGTGAACATCATTATGTTGATCATATCTACTATATGATTCACGCTCGACCTTTCGGTCTCCGTGTTCCGAGGCCATATCTGCATATGCTAGGCTCGTCAAGTTTAACCTGAGTATTCTGCGTGCGCAACTGTTTTGCACCCGTTGTATTTGAACGTAGAGCCTATCACACCCGATCATCACGTGGTGTCTCAGCACGAAGAACTTTTGCAACGGTGCATACTCAGGGAGAACACTTCTTGATAATTTAGTGAGAGATCATCTTATAATGCTACCGTCAATCAAAGCAAGATAAGATGCATAAAAAGATAAACATCACCTGCAATCAATATAAGTGATATGATATGGCCATCATTATCTTGTGCTTGTGATCTCCATCTCCGAAGCACCGTCATGATCACCATCGTCACCGGCGCGACACCTTGATCTCCATCGTAGCATCGTTGTCGTCTCGCCAATCTTATGCTTCCACGACTATCACTACCGTTTAGTAATAAAGTAAAGCATTACATCGCGATTGCATTGCATACAATAAAGCGACAACCATATGGCTCCTGCCAGTTGCCGATAACTTGGTTACAAAACATGATCATCTCATACAATAAAATTCAGCATCATGCCTTGACCATATCACATCACAACATGCCCTGCAAAAACAAGTTAGACGTCCTCTACTTTGTTGTTGCATGTTTTACGTGGCTGCTACGGGCTTAAGTAAGAACCAATCTCACCTACGCATCAAAACCACAACGATAGTTTGTCAAATAGACTCCGTTTTAACCTTCGCAAGGACTGGGCGTAGCCATACTTGGTTCAACTAAAGTTGGAGAGACAGTCGCCCGCAAGCCATCTCTGTGCAAAGCACGTCGAGGGAACCGGTCTCGCGTAAGCGTACGCGTAAGGTTGGTCTGGGTCGTCTCGTCCAACAATACCGCCGAACCAAAATATGACATGCTGGTAGGCAGTATGACTTGTATCGTCCACAACTCACTTGTGTTCTACTCGTGCATATAACATCAACATCAATAACCAGGCTCGGATGCCACTGTTGGGTTTCGTAGTAATTTCAAAAATTTTCCTACGCGCACACAGGATCATGTGATGCATAGCAACGAGAGGAGAGTGTTGTCTACGTACCCAACGCAGACCGACCGCGGAAGCGATGACACGACGTAGAGGAAGTAGTCGTACGTCTTCACGATCCAACCGATCAAGCACCGAAACTACGGCACCTCCGAGTTCGAGCACACGTTCAGCTCGATGACGATCCCCGGACTCCGATCCAGCAAAGTGTCGGGGAAGAGTTTCGTCAGCACGACGGCGTGGTGACGATCTTGATGAACTACAGCAGCAGGGCTTCGCCTAAACTCCGCTACAGTATTATCGAGGAATATGGTGGCAGGGGGCACCGCACACGGCTAAGGAATCGATCACGTGGATCAACTTGTGTCAACTTGTGTGTTTAGAGGTGCCCCTGCCTCCGTATATAAAGGAGCCAAGGGGGGAGGAGGCGCCGGCCAGGAGGAGGTGGCGCAGGAGGAGTCCTACTCCTACCGGGAGTAGGACTCCCCCCCAATCCTATTCCAACTAGGATTCCCAAGGGGGAAAGAGGGAGAGGGGTGGCCGGCCACCTCTCCTAGTCCTACTAGGACTAGGGGAAGGGGGGAGGCGCGCAGCCCCCTTGGGCTGCCCCTTTCTCCTTTCCACTAAGGCCCATGATGGCCCATATGGCTCCCGGGGGGTTCCGGTAAAATCCCGATTTCACCCGGACGTAATTCTTCTGTGCAGCAATGAGGATAATCCTCAAGT
Source organism: Triticum dicoccoides (assembly GCF_002162155.2). Lineage (NCBI taxonomy): Eukaryota > Viridiplantae > Streptophyta > Magnoliopsida > Poales > Poaceae > Triticum > Triticum dicoccoides. The sequence continues at coordinate 260,808,520 of NC_041381.1, read as the reverse complement.
TACGGACCCAGTCCGTGTAATTGCTACCATCATCTTTCAACTTTGCTTTCTCAAGGAACGCATTAAAATTTAACGGAACAACAGCACGAGCCATCTATCTACAATCAACATAAACAAGCAAGATACTATCAGGGACTAAGTTCATGATAAATTTTAAGTTCAATTAATCATATTATTAAAGAACTCCCACTTAGATAGACATCCCTCTAATCCTCTAAGTGATCACGTGATCCAAATCAACTAAACCATGTCCGATCATCACGTGAGATGGAGTAGTTTCATCGGTGAACATCATTATGTTGATCATATCTACTATATGATTCACGCTCGACCTTTCGGTCTCCGTGTTCCGAGGCCATATCTGCATATGCTAGGCTCGTCAAGTTTAACCTGAGTATTCTGCGTGCGCAACTGTTTTGCACCCGTTGTATTTGAACGTAGAGCCTATCACACCCGATCATCACGTGGTGTCTCAGCACGAAGAACTTTTGCAACGGTGCATACTCAGGGAGAACACTTCTTGATAATTTAGTGAGAGATCATCTTATAATGCTATCGTCAATCAAAGCAAGATAAGATGCATAAAAAGATAAACATCACATGCAATCAATATAAGTGATATGATATGGCCATCATTATCTTGTGCTTGTGATCTCCATCTCCGAAGCACCGTCATGATCACCATCGTCACCGGCGCGACACCTTGATCTCCATCGTAGCATCGTTGTCGTCTCGCCAATCTTATGCTTCCACGACTATCACTACCGTTTAGTAATAAAGTAAAGCATTACATCGCGATTGCATTGCATACAATAAAGCGACAACCATATGGCTCCTGCCAGTTGCCGATAACTTGGTTACAAAACATGATCATCTCATACAATAAAATTCAGCATCATGCCTTGACCATATCACATCACAACATGCCCTGCAAAAACAAGTTAGACGTCCTCTACTTTGTTGTTGCATGTTTTACGTGGCTGCTACGGGCTTAAGTAAGAACCAATCTCACCCAACGCATCAAAACCACAACGATAGTTTGTCAAATAGACTCCGTTTTAACCTTCGCAAGGACCGGGCGTAGCCATACTTGGTTCAACTAAAGTTGGAGAGGCAGTCGCCCGCAAGCCATCTCTGTGCAAAGCACGTCGAGGGAACCGGTCTCGCGTAAGCGTACGCGTAAGGTTGGTCCGGGTCGTCTCGTCCAACAATACCGCTGAACCAAAATATGACATGCTGGTAGGCAGTATGACTTGTATCGTCCACAACTCACTTGTGTTCTACTCGTGCATATAACATCAACATCATTAACCTAGGCTCGGATGCCACTGTTGGGTTTCGTAGTAATTTCAAAAATTTTCCTACGCGCACACAGGATCATGTGATGCATAGCAACGAGAGGAGAGTGTTGTCTACGTACCCAACGCAGACCGACTGCAGAAGCAATGACACGACGTAGAGGAAGTAGTCGTATGTCTTCACGATCCAACCGATCAAGCACCGAAACTACGGCACCTCCGAGTTCGAGCACACGTTCAGCTCGATGACGATCCCCGGACTCCGATCCAGCAAAGTGTCGGGGAAGAGTTTCGTCAGCACGACGGCGTGGTGACGATCTTGATGAATTACAGCAGCAGGGCTTCGCCTAAACTCCGCTACAGTATTATCGAGGAATATGGTGGCAGGGGGCACCGCACACGGCTAAGGAATCGATCACGTGGATCAACTTGTGTCAACTTGTGTGTTTAGAGGTGCCCCTGCCTCCGTATATAAAGGAGGAGAGGAGGGGAGGCTGGCCGGCCAAAGAGGGAGGCGCAGGAGAGTCCTACTCCCTCTGGGAGTAGGATTCCTCCCCCCAATCCTAGTCCAAATAGGATTCCTCGGAGGGGAAGGGAGAGAGGGGGGCCGGCCACCTTCTCCTAGTCCTAATAGGACTAGGGGAGGGGAAAGAGGCGCAGCCACCTTGGGCTGCCCCTTTCTCCTTTCCACTAAGGCCCATGATGGCCCATATGGCTCCCGGGGGGTTCCGGTAACCTCCCGGTAACCCGGTAAAATCCCGATTTCACCCGGAACACTTCCGATGTCCAAACATAGGCTTCCAATATATCAATCTTTACGTCTCGACCATTTCGAGACTCCTCGTCATGTCCGTGATCACATCCGGGACTCCGAACAACCTTCGGTACATCAAAGTGCATAAACTCATAATATAACTGTCATCGTAACCTTAAGCGTGCGGACCCTACGGGTTCGAGAACAATGTAGACATGACCGAGACATGTCTCTGGTCAATAACCAATAGCGGGACCTGGATGCCCATATTGGCTCCTACATATTCTACGAAGATCTTTATCGGTCAGACCGCATAACAACATACGTTGTTCCCTTTGTCATCGGTATGTTACTTGCCCGAGATTCGATCGTCGGTATCCAATACCTAGTTCAATCTCGTTAACGGCAAGTCTCTTTACTCGTTCCGTAATACATCATCTCACAACTAACATATTAGTTGTAATGCTTGCAAGGCTTATGTGATGTGTATTACCGAGAGGGCCCAGAGATACCTCTCCGACAATCGGAGTGACAAATCCTAATCTCGAAATACGCCAACCCAACATCGACCATTGGAGACACCTGTAGCACTCCTTTATAATCACCCATTTACGTTGTGACGTTTGGTAGTACCCAAAGTGTTCCTCCGGTAAACGGGAGTTGCATAATCTCATAGTCGTAGGAACATGTATAAGTCATGAAGAAAGCAATAGCAACATACTAAACGATCAGGTGCTAAGCTAATGGAATGGGTCATGTCAATCAGATCATTCTACTAATGATGTGACCTCGTTAATCAAATAACAACTCATTGTTCATGGTTAGGAAACATAACCATCTTTGATTAACGAGCTAGTCAAGTAGAGGCATACTAGTGACACTCTGTTTGTCTATGTATTCACACATGTATTATGTTTCCGGAAAATACAATTCTAGCATGAATAATAAACATTTATCATGATTATAAGGAAATAAATAATAACTTTATTATTGCCTCTAGGGCATATTTCCTTCAAATGCGGCATCCCGTAACTAACTCATTAGTCACATTGCCTGCAAGGCTTATAGTGATGTGCATTACCGAGAGGGCCCAGAGATACCTCTCCGACAATCGGAGTGACAAATCCTAATCTCGAAATACGCCAACTCAACAAGTACCTTCGGAGACACCTGTAGAGCACCTTTATAATCACCCAGTTACGTTGTGACATTTGGTAGCACACAAAGTGTTCCTCCGGTAAATGGGAGTTGCATAATCTCATAGTCATAGGAACATGTATAAGTCATGAAGAAAGCAATAGCAACATACTAAACGACCAAGTGCTAAGCTAACGGAATGGGTCAAGTCAATCACATCACTCTCCTAATGATCTGATCCCGTTAATCAAATGACAACTCATGTCTATGGCTAGGAAACTTAACCATCTTTGATTCAACGAGCTAGTCAAGTAGAGGCATACTAGTGACACTATGTTTGTCTATGTATTTACACATGTATTATGTTTCCGGTTAATACAATTCTAGCATGAATAATAAACATTTATCATGAAATAAGGAAATAAATAATAACTTTATTATTGCCTTTAGGGCATATTTCCTTCAAGTATCGGCCTTCATCCACATGATCGTGCTTTGTTATGTTGTGCTGATTATATTGCTGTATTGTTTTGAATAAATGTTTAATTCAAGTTATTGTATTGCTATCTTTTCCTGTTAAGATAATGAAGATGATTATAGTTGTAAGCGTATGTGTAATCAACTAGTACCACTATTATATTCATCACACTTTTTCTGTATTTATGCAGACATGGATGCTCAGCTTGATTGTAGTGGAACTGCAGAAAATGTTCAGATGGTTTGTGTCCTCCATAATACTGCATCATGCACAATACATCAAATGGTTCTCCAATCATTAGTCGTCACCTTGAACCACCGGACTATCTACTTGAATGGAGCTGCCAATGTGGTTAACACTTTGTAACATATAAATACGAAATCCACCATGCTACTCAAGACATTGTTTGATTTCAGTGGTACTGCACAAAAAGATACGCTGTTTAATCCGGCTCCCATGTACCATTACAATGTGCAAACTAATGACAAACCATGCCCGTCTGAATGGAGCTACCAACGTCTTCAAGGCAGAAGAATTCCCCCAAGTTCAAGGGAACGCACTCTGACCAGCTGAATACTACCTTTAAGAAGGGTAAGAAGAAAGACAAAAAGAGAGATTGCTGCTTTACTTGTGGTTCAGAGGAACACTGGGCAAACAAGTGCCCAAACAAGTACAAGAAGCCAGGACAGGACTCCAAGTCTGTCAATGTCACTCTAAGCAACAATGATGGAGCATCTGGGTACGGTAATCTGTTTACCGTACTTTTAGTTTGTCAGTCCACCGATTGGTGGGTTGACACTGGGGCCAATATTCATGTGTGTGCTAATGTGTCTTTGTTTTCTTGCAGCGTATAAATATGAAAGCCACAGGGATGCTTAGCTTGATTTTAGTGGAACTGCACAAAATGTTCAGATGGTTCGTGTCCTCCACAATACTTCATGATGCACAATACCTCGAATAGTTCTCTAATCTTTCGTCGTCACCTTGAGCCACCGGACTATCAGATGACAAACTGATGAAGACCCTGCCTATTCCAAAGTCATAGGCATTAGATATTTTGAATGGGAAAAGCTTGTCAAAGTTTAATCATTGATGTTACCTAGAAGTCATTAGTTTAATATATTGGAATTGGAAAACCTTGTTAAATTTTGCTCATTGACGTTAGCCAGAAGACATGCATTTGATATTTTTGAGTGGGACACCCTTTGCTGTGAGCGGCGTCGATCATTTTTTCCTATTCCTGTGTTCGGTTTAGAAGTAAATATTTACTCTGCTAAGATGCATAGTCACATGAATGTTGACCGATGTAAGGTATTTTAAGAGTTTGTTCTGAATGTTGTCTATGTAATGTCAGGCCTTGCGAGTTTGATTGCAAAGTTGAGCTTGGAATGTTTCGGAATGTTGTGGCATGCGGCATCACGAGCTGTTCACCGTGCCTCCTGGGAATAATGCTTCATATTGTTTAGCATGTTGATCTAATGTCGGTGATTTGCATGTTAAGATCATCCTCTTCTACTGTTTTTGTGCTTAAGAAGTTCATCGTCTTATGTTTCATTCATAGCCTATACGACAACTTGGGTAGGTTAGAGGTGAAACCATATGATCTTCTGACCAACTCATCATCTTAGGCCATGATTGGATCGTCATTTTCCAACCAAAACCTCTTGTAAAACTGACGCTTGTAAATAAAAGCAGATGGTCTTGGGCGAAGCGCTTGCTTGGTCGATTTCGACTAGTAAAATATACACTGATCTCTCAAATTACATGCGTAACTCGCCGGTTTTCGTTACAGACCTTGGGCCGTCGGTTTCATTACGCCTGTATTTTACGCGTTGTTTCCGGTGACAAGTAAATTACACTTGTATCTTAATACAGGTGAACAATCCAGAGCTCCCAAGCGCGGCCTTACCGTTCGATGCCGGCTCAGTCTCTCGAAGGTGCTCATAGGCGTCCAATGATCCTGGCTTCCTGAATGAGCAGCAGGCGCTGTATCAGATCATCCGTAGGGCCTATGAGGCCCTCTCCATCATCCTTCGAGTTGTTGCGCTCACTGTGGCACCGAGCATTGTCAACATGGTCAAGGAACATGAGGAATCTGGAGATGACTTTACTTGGAGAGGATGACAGTAGGGACCCACCAGGGCCATAGTCGTACGTACGCAAGTTCCTCCTTATTATATACAACTATATTTTTTCTTCCTTCTGGTTTCCTGACATCACGGTCCCACACCATCGTCAACCTATTATAGTCAATAAACGAGAGAATTGCACAAGGAGCGGCCGACAGCTGGGACCCAGTAGATCTAGCAGTATTTGTGTTTTGAGGTGTGAGCAGAGTTTTTCTTGAGCGATGTTTTTCTTATTGTTCAGAGGAGCAGGGTATCAACTAGGCGGGCTACGGTCCATCTGGCCCAGGCTATTATTTTAGGTCGACCAAATATCCAGCCCAGATATTAATATTTAAATGTGAAAATGGCTAGCCCAGCTATTCTTTTTTTGCGGAATACCCAACCCAGGTCAACTTGTTATTCTACGGGTTGCATTAGACTTGCCAAGAAAATGGGCTTTAGAAATAATAAATGGGCTATAATTAAAAAATTGGATGTAAATATAAAAAACGCACCGAATAGGTACATTTTTTTATTCTTCTAAAAAGGTAAAAAAAGTAAATTTCATTACTTGTTGCGCTGCAAATTTTTGTTGGATTTTTACCTAATACAATTTTTTTGAAATTATATTTAATCTAACTCTCAATTTTGGGTTAAAAAATATTTCGGATCCCATCAAAATTTTAGAAATTTTGTTGAATTCTTTTTGAGCGGTTGGCTGAGATTATTAACAAAGTCCTGGCTACAAAATGGGTTCTAATTTTAACAAACAGTAAATGGGGTGAGTAATTCAATTAGAATTAAAAAAATGGGATGTACATTATAACAAATCACAAATGGGCTATATGTTCTCTGCCACACATGTGATTGTCACTTGTGGGCCTACTAAGTTGACGCGTACGCAAGGCTTTGTTAACTTATAGTCAACACATGATTCTATTAGCAGTGGCCATTGGATATCCATCTAAAGGCTGGGGTGCTTCTTTAATCTCAGATATTCATGCTTCAGGCGCCCAAACCACCGCCGGCGGTACCGCCTCCCGTGGTTGGTTGTGCTGCCGCGCAGGACTCATCGGCCCACCCTACTGTTGGAAATATGCCCTAGAGGCAATAATAAAAGTATTATTATTATATTTCCTTGTTCATGATAATGGTCTTTTATTCATGCTATAACTGTATTATCCGGAAATCGTAATACACGTGTGAATACATAGACCACAATATGTCCCTAGTGAGCCTCTAGTTGACTAGCTCGTTATGATCAACGGATAGTCATGGTTTCCTGACTATGGACATTGGATGTCGTTGATAACGGGATCACATCATTGGGAGAATGATGTGATGGACAAGACCCAATCCTAAGCATAGCACAAAGATCGTGTAGTTCGTTTGCTAGAGCTTTGCCAATGTCAAGTATCTCTTCCTTTGACCATGAGATCGTGTAACTCCTGGATACCGTAGGAGTGCTTTGGGTGTATCAAACGTCACAATGTAACTGGGTGACTATAAAGGTGCACTACAGGTATCTCCAAAAGTATCTATTGTTTTATGCGGATCGAGACTGGGATTTGTCACTCCGTGTAAGCGGAGAGGTATCTCTGGGCCCACTCGGTAGGACATCATCATATGCGCAATGTGACCAAGGAATTGATCACGGGATGATGTGTTACGGAACAAGTAAAGAGACTTGCCGGTAACGAGATTGAACAAGGTATAAGGATACCGACGATCGAATCTCGGGCAAGTACAATACCGCTAGACAAAGGGAATTGTATACGGGATTGATTAAGTCCTTGACATCGTGGTTCATCCGATGAGATCATCGTGGAACATGTGGGAGCCAACATGGGTATCCAGATTCCGCTGTTGGTTATTGACTGGAGAACGTCTCGGTCATGTCTGCATGTCTCCCGAACCCGTAGGGTCTACACACTTAAGGTTCGATGACGCTAGGGTTATAAAGGAAGCTTGTATGTGGTTACCGAATGTTGTTCGGAGTCCCGGATGAGATCCCGGACGTCACGAGGAGTTCCGGAATGGTCCGGAGGTAAAGATTTATATATAGGAAGTCCTGTTTCGGCCATCGGGACAAGTTTCGGGGTCATCGGTATTGTACCGGGACCACCGGATGGGTCCCGGGGGCCCACCGGGTGGGGCCACCTGCCCCGGGGGGCCACATGGGCTGTAGGGGGTGCGCCTTGGCCTACATGGGCCAAGGGCACCAGCCCCTAGAGGCCCATGCGCCAAGATAAAGGAAAAAGGGGAGAGTCCTAAAGGGGGAAGGCACCTCCGAGGTGCCTTGGGGAGGATGGACTCCTCCCCCCCTCCTTAGCCGCACCCCTTTCTTGGAGTAGGGGGCAAGGCTGCGCCTCCCCCTTCTCCCCTGCCCCTATATATAGTGGAGGGGAGGGAGGGCATCCACACCTGAGCCCTTGGCGCCTCCCTCCCTCCCGTGACACCTCCTCCTCTCCCGTAGGTGCTTGGCGAAGCCCTGCGGGATTGCCACGCTCCTCCACCACCACCACGCCGTTGTGCTGCTGTTGGATGGAGTCTTCCTCAACCTCTCCCTCTCTCCTTGCTGGATCAAGGCGTGGGAGACGTCACCGGGCTGTACGTGTGTTGAACGCGGAGGTGCCGTGCGTTCGGCACTTGATCATCGGTGATCTGAATCACGACGAGTACGACTCCATCAACCCCGTTCACTTGAACGCTTCCGCTTAGCGATCTACAAGGGTATGTAGATGCACTCCCCTTTCTACTCGTTGCTGGTCTCTCCATAGATAGATCTTGGTGTTGCATAGGAAAATTTTTGAATTTCTGCTACGTTCCCCAACAGTGGCATCCTGAGTGGGAGTTCATAAGATGAACTTAATTATCCTGAACATAGTCAAAAGACCTTTTGCAAATTATGTCGTAGCTCGCGCTATAGTTCTACTGTTTAGATATGTTCCTAGAGAAAATATAGTTGAAAGTTGATAGTAGCGATTATGCGATCAGTAGAAAGCTTATATCCTTAATGCACCGCTCAGTGTGCTGAACCCCAACGTCGTTTGTCGATGTTGCGAACATCGGACATACACGTTTTGATAACTACGTGATAGTTCAATTAAATGGTTTAAGTAGAGGCACCAAAGATGTTTTCGAAACATCGCGGAACATATAAGATGTTTCGAGGGCTGAAATTGGGATTTCAGGCTCGTGCCCACGTCAAGAGGTATAAGACCTCCGACGATTTTCTTAGCCTGCAAACTAAGGGAGAAAAGCTCAATCGTTGAGCTTGTGCTCAGATTGTCTAAGCACAACAATCACTTGAATCGAGTGGGAGTTGATCCTCCAGATGAGATAGTGATGTTTCCCCAAAGTCATTGCCACCAAGCTGCTAGAGCTTCGTGATTAACTATAACATATCAGGGATAGATATGATGATCCTTGAAATATTCATGATGTTTGACACCGCGAAAGTAGAAATCAAGAAGGAGCATCAATTGTTGATGGTTGGTGAAACCACTAGTTTCAAGAAGGGCAAGGGAACAAAGGGATACTTCATGAAACGGCAATTCAGCTGCTGCTCTAGTGAAGAAACCCAAGGTTGAAACCAAACCCGAGACTAAGTGCTTCTGTAATAAGGGGAACAACCACTGGAGCAGCATTACCCTAGATACTTGGTAGATGAGAAGGCTGGCAAGGTCGATAGAAGTATATTGGATATACATTATGTTAATGTGTACTTTACTAGTACTCCTAGTAGCACCAGGGTATTAGATACCGGTTCGGTTGCTAAGTGTTAGTAACTCGAAATAAAAGCTACGGAATAAACGGAGACTAGCTAAAGGAGAGCTGACGATATGTGTTGGAAGTGTTTCCAAGTTTGATATAATCAAACATCGCACACTCCCTCTACCATCAAGATTAGTATTAAACCTGAATGGTTTATTGAATCTCGATCGTAGTGATACATATTTTCATGCCAAAAGATATAAGATAATAATGATAGTACCACTTACTTGTGGCACTGCCATGTAAGTCATAATGGTATAAAACGCATGAAGAAGCTCCATGTTGATGGATCTTTGGACTCACTCGTTTAGAAAAGTTTGAGACATGCGAACCATGTCTATTGGTGTATATGCATGAAGAAACTCCATGCAAATGGACCGTTTGAACTCACTTGATTTTGAATCACTTGAGATATGCAAATCATACCACATGGGCAAGATGACTGAAAAGCCTCGTTTTCAGTAAAATGGAACAAGATAGCAACTTGTTGGAAGCAACACAGTTTGATGTGTGCAGTCCAATGAGTGCTGAGGCATGCAGTGAATATCGTTATGATCTTACTTCACAGATGATTCGAGTAGATGTTGAGAATATTTACTTGATGAAACACAAGTCTGAATTATCGAATGGTTCAAGTAATTTCAGAGTGAAGTAGAAGATCATTGTGACAAGAGGATAAAATGTCTATGATATGATCATAGAGATGAATATCTGAGTTACGAGTTTTGGCACACAATTAAGACATTGTGGAAATTGTTTCGCAATTAATACCGCCTGGAACACCATAATGTGATGGTGTGTCCGAACATCATAGTTGCACCCTATTGGATATGGTGCGTACCATGATGTCTCTTATCGAATTACCACTATCGTTCATGGGTTATGCATTAGAGACAACCACATTCACTTTAAATAGGGCACCACGTAATTCCGTTGAGACGACACCATTTGAATTATGGTTTAGAGAAACCTAAGTTGTCGTTTCTTAAAAGTTTGGGGCTGCGACGCTTATATGAAAAAGTTTCAGGTTGATAAGCTCGAACCCAAAGCGGATAAAATGCATCTTCATAGGAAACCCAAAACAGTTGGGTATACCTCCTAATTCAGATCCGAAAGCAATATGGATTGTTTCTAGAATCGGGTCCTTTCGCGAGGAAAAGTTTCTCTCGAAAGAGTTGAGTGGGAGGATGGTGGAGACTTGATGAGGTTATTGAACCGTCTCTTCAACTAGTGTGTGGCAGGGCACAGGAAGTTGTTCCTGTGGCACCTACACCAATTGAAGTGGAAGCTTATGATATTGATCATGAAACTTCGGATCAAGTCACTACCAAACCTCGTAGGACGACAAGGACACGTACTACTTCGGAGTGGTAAGGTGATCCTGTCTTGAAGGTCATGTTGCTAGACAATAATGAACCTACGAGCTATGGAGAAGCGATGGTGGGCCCGAATTCCGACAAATGGTTAGAAGCCATGAAATCCGAGATAGTATCCATATATCAGAACAAAGCATGGACTTTGATGGACTTGCCCGATGATCGGCAATCCATTGAGATAAATGGATCTTTTAAGAAGAAGACGGACGTGGATGGTAATGTCACCATCTATGAAGCTCGACTTGTGGCGAAGTGTTTTCCGACAAGTTCAAGGAGTTGACTACGATGAGATTTTCTCACTCGTAGCGATGCTTAAAGTCCGTCGGAATCATGTTAGCATTAGCTGCATTTATGAAATCTGGCAGATGGATGTCAAGACAAGTTTCCTTACTAGTTTTCGTAAGGAAAGGTTGTATGCAATACAATCAGAAAAGTTCTGTCGATCCTAAGGATGCTAAAAGGTATGCTAGCTCCAGCGATCCTTCTAAGGACTGGAGTGAGCATCTCGGAGTTGGAATGTATGCTTTGATGATGATCAAAGATTTTTGGGTTTGTACAAAGTTTATGAGAAACTTGTATTTCCAAAGAAGTGAGTGGGAGCACTATAGAATTTCTGATGAGTATATGTTGTTGACATATTGTTGATCAGAAATGACGTAGAATTTCTGGAAAGCATATAGGGTTATTTTGAAAGTGTTTTTCAATGGAAAGCCTGGATTAAGCTACTTGAACATTGAGCATCAAGATCTATAAGGATAGATCAAAATGCTTAATAATACTTTCAAATGAGCACATACCTTGACATGATCTTGAAGGTGGTCAAGATGGACCAGTCAAAGAAGGAGTTCTTGCCTGAGTTGTAAGGTACGAAGTTAAGACTTAAAGCTCGACCACGGCAGAATAGAGAGAAAGAACGAAGGTCGTCCCCTATGCTTAAGACGTAGGCTCTTCAGTATGCTATGCTGTGTACCGCACCTGAAGTGTGCCTTGCCATGAGTCAGTCAAGGGGTACAAGAGTGATCCAAGAATGGCTCACAGGACAGCGGTCAAAGTTATCCTTAGTAACTAGTGGACTAAGGAATTTTCTCGATTATGGAGGTGGTAAAAGAGTTCATCGTAAAGGTTACGACGATGCAAGCTTGACACCTATCCGGATAGCTCTGAGTAGAGAGACCGGATACATATAATGGAGCAATAATTTAGGATATCTCCAAGTAGAACAGTTGTTTGGAATAGCTCCAAATAGAGCGTGGTAGCTGCATCTAGGAGATGACATAGAGATTTGTAAAACACACACGGATCTGAAAGGTTCAGACCCGTTGACTAAAACCTCTCTCACAAGCAAAATGATCAAACTTAAAACTCATTGAGTATTAATCACATAGTGATGTGAACTAGACTACTGATTCTAGTAAACTCTTGGGTGTTAGTCACATGGCGATGTGACCTGTGAGTGTTAATCACATGGCGATGTGAACTAGATTATTGACTCTAGTGCAAGTGGGAGACTGTTGGAAATATGCCCTAGAGGCAATAATAAAAGTATTATTATTATATTTCCTTGTTCATGATAATGGTCTTTTATTCATGCTATAACTGTATTATCCGGAAATCGTAATACACATGTGAATACATAGACCACAATATGTCCCTAGTGAGCCTCTAGTTGACTAGCTCGTTATGATCAACGGATAGTCATGGTTTCCTGACTATGGACATTGGATGTCGTTGATAACGGGATCACATCATTGGGAGAATGATGTGATGGACAAGACCCAATCCTAAGCATAGCACAAAGATCGTGTAGTTCGTTTGCTAGAGCTTTGCCAATGTCAAGTATCTCTTCCTTTGACCATGAGATCGTGTAACTCCTGGATACCGTAGGAGTGCTTTGGGTGTATCAAACGTCACAACATAACTGGGTGACTATAAAGGTGCACTACAGGTATCTCCGAAAGTATCTATTGTTTTATGCGGATCGAGACTGGGATTTGTCACTCCGTGTAAGCGGAGAGGTATCTCTGGGCCCACTCGGTAGGACATCATCATATGCGCAATGTGACCAAGGAGTTGATCACGGGATGATGTGTTACGGAACGAGTAAAGAGACTTGCCGGTAACGAGATTGAACAAGGTATAAGGATACCGACGATCGAATCTCGGGCAAGTACAATACCGCTAGACAAAGGGAATTGTATACGGGATTGATTAAGTCCTTGACATCGTGGTTCATCCGATGAGATCATCGTGGAACATGTGGGAGCCAACATGGGTATCCAGATCCCGCTGTTGGTTATTGACTGGAGAACGTCTCGGTCATGTCTGCATGTCTCCCGAACCCGTAGGGTCTACACACTTAAGGTTCGATGACGCTAGGGTTATAAAGGAAGCTTGTATGTGGTTACCGAATGTTGTTCGGAGTCCCGGATGAGATCCCGGATGTCACGAGGAGTTCCGGAATGGTCCGGAGGTAAAGATTTATATATAGGAAGTCCTGTTTCGGCCATCGGGACAAATTTCGGGGTCATCGGTATTGTACCGGGACCACCGGAAGGGTCCCGGGGGCCCACCGGGTGGGGCCACCTGCCCCGGGGGGCCACATGGGCTGTAGGGGGTGCGCCTTGGCCTACATGGGCCAAGGGCACCAGCCCCTAGAGGCCCATGCGCCAAGATAAAGGAAAAAGGGGAGAGTCCTAAAGGGGGAAGGCACCTCCGAGGTGCCTTGGGGAGGATGGACTCCTCCCCCCCTCCTTAGCCGCACCCCTTTCTTGGAGTAGGGGGCAAGGCTGCGCCTCCCCCTTCTCCCCTGCCCCTATATATAGTGGAGGGGAGGGAGGGCATCCACACCTGAGCCCTTGGCGCCTCCCTCCCTCCCGTGACACCTCCTCCTCTCCCGTAGGTGCTTGGCGAAGCCCTGCGGGATTGCCACGCTCCTCCACCACCACCACGCCGTTGTGCTGCTGTTGGATGGAGTCTTCCTCAACCTCTCCCTCTCTCCTTGCTGGATCAAGGCGTGGGAGACGTCACCGGGCTGTACGTGTGTTGAACGCGGAGGTGCCGTGCGTTCGGCACTTGATCATCGGTGATCTGAATCACGACGAGTACGACTCCATCAACCCCGTTCACTTGAACGCTTCCGCTTAGCGATCTACAAGGGTATGTAGATGCACTCCCCTTTCTACTCGTTGCTGGTCTCTCCATAGATAGATCTTGGTGTTGCGTAGGAAAATTTTTGAATTTCTGCTACGTTCCCCAACACCTACTCCCATCACCGTCCAGGCCATTCCTCTACTCAGCAACATCTATCTATTATTCTCCGACGACGACAGCCTCACACTGCAGCCGAACCAGTGAACCATCATACTCCCTTCCATGTGGGCATCCACTTCTGTGTCTTCGCCGGCTTCGAGTCGTTCCCTTCCTAGGCCTCGCCATTGTCCACCGCGTTGGTTCTCTCGGCGTGGCGTGGTCAACTTTGTCAACAAACGACAGCCATTGGAAGAGGCATGAATGTGGAGTGGCTGACAATAGGGACCCGCGTGGCCCATGGCCGCACGCGAGCAAGTCTCTCCTTATTATGCGAAAACAAATGATTTCTCCCCCTGACAGGTTTGAGCCACCAGCTACATCTTCGCACGATGGGAAGTGTTTCCTTTATTACATGGGAAAAAAGTTACCTCTCCCTGACAGCTGGAACCCACCAGCTTTATTATGATCCATTTAGCAAAAAAATATTGTACCAAAGATGCTAAATTGTTTTCTTTTTTATTCTAACTCGAAAAGAAGAAATTAAAAAACCCAGAAAACATCTTCGCACGCAAGGAAGTGCCACTTATTACGAGCAAAAAAATGATTCCCCCCTGCTAGCTGGGACTCACCAGATTTGGAGGCTGACTTGTGGGCCAACTAACTTGATGCATACGGCTTTGTCAACTTAGTCAAAACAATTCTAGCTGCACTGACCGTTGGATGTTAAATCAACGGCCGTGTTGCGTCTTCAACCTCTGATCTTCTTGCTCTAGTCACCCAAACCAGGCCCGTCGTACCGCCTGCTCCAGCCTCCCGTGGTCGGCTGTGCTGCCGCGCAGGCCTCACGGACCGACCATACTACAACTCTCCAGACCTTCCCTCTACTCACCCACAACCCCTGTTATTCTCCGGCGACAGCAGTCTCACACTGCAGCCGAAGCAGTAAACACTCGTAGTCCCCTCCGCGTGGGAAACAACTGCCGAGTCTTCCCCGGCTCCTGGTCATTCCCTTCCTAGGCCTCGCCATCGTCCCCGCCTTGGTGCTCTCGACGCAGCGTGCTCAACGTGGTCAAGGAACGACTTCCATCGGAAGAGGACTGTATGTGGAGAGGCTGACAGTTGGGTCCACGGCCGGAGCAAAGAAGTGCCTCCTTATTACGCCCAAAATAAGGATTCCTCCACGTGACAACAGGGACCCACCGGAAGGGCCTCTGTATTTTGCAAAAAAACATTCCCGCCGCTGACAGCTCGGACCCACCAGCTATATCTCTTCGCACGCAAGTGCCTCCTTATTACGCACAAAAAAATGAAGACCCCCACTGTTAGGTGGGACCCATCATATTTGGAGGCTGACTTGTGGGCCTACTAAGTTGATGTGGACGCAGGGCTTTGTCAACTTAGTCAATATAAACAATTCTAGCTGCAGTGACCATACGATGGTGATCCAACAGCTGTCGTGCTTCTTCAACCTCTCGTCTTCTTGCTCCAGCCGCCCAAACCATCGCAGGTCGTGCCACCTGCTCCTGCCTCCCGTGGCCGACTGTGTTGCCGTGCAGGCCTCACCGCCCCCTCCTACTCCAACCGCTGGCCAGACCATCCCTCTAGTCACCCAGAACCCCTGTTATTCTGCGGCGACGGCAACCTCACACCGCAGCCGAACCAATCAACCCTCGTACTCCTCTATGCATGGGCATCCACTGCCATGTCTTCCTCGGCTTCGCGTCGTCCCCTTCGTAGGCCTCGCCATCATCCACCGCCTTGGTGCTCTTGGTGTGGCGTGGTCAATGTGGTCAAGGAACGACTTCCATCGAAAGAGTATTGTATGTGGAGAGGCTGACAGCTGGGTCCACGGCCACAGCAAGGAAGTGTCTCCTTATTATGTGCAAAAATAATGATTCCTCCACCTGACAGGAGGGACCCACCGGACAGGCTACCGTATTTCACAAAAAATGTTCCCCCCGACAGCTGGGACCCACCAGCTACATCTCCACACGCAAGGAAGTGCGTGCATACTACGAATAAAAAGATTCCCCCTTGACAGCTGGGACCCACCAGCTATATCTTCGCACGCAAGGAACAACTAGGACCCACCCGGTCAAAGCGTGTGTAGCGTTGTCTATCTGGTCGTGAATGTGTACGTACATACTGGTTGATCGGTCTGTCTACAGCGATGAACTATGGCCGAGTAAGGAGCAGCATGTGTTGTAGTAGAGCGGTAGACGTAGCATGTCACGCAGTCCCGTCTATAACGTGTACACATACGTACAGCCACGCTGCAAGAAAGTAAATATGGCTACGTACGTACATACGGACGTGGTCTTGAAGGCATACAGCAACGTCGTCTTGTTCATCGGCAGCCAACCGGCTGGGTTGGAACGGAGGAAACAACGTCATGTTCATCAGGAGGCAACCGACTGGGTCGGAATACATCATGTTCATCGGGAGCCAACCGGCTTGGACGGAACAGCCGAAGCGAGGTCTGGCGTACCATAGAACGGAGGAAACGGGCCTTCTGTTCGACCGCGTAAGGTCGATACGGGGACCTGTTCATCGGGAAGGGTCTGACATACCGCAAAAACGGGGGAAACAGACTTTTGTTCGAGTGCCTATGGTCGAAACGGGGTCCTGTTGATTGGGAGGGGTGTGGCGTACCGCAAAACGGAGGAAACGGACTTGTGTTGGAGCGCCTACGGTCGAAACGGGGTCCTGTTCATCCACCATATACTGCCTCGCTCCATCCTCCATGGGTTATTGTTCATCCACCTTCGACCTCCTCCAGCCTCCATGGGCTACTGTTCATCCACGACTACTGTTCATCCAGCATCCACCGGTTGCTGTTCATAGAGCCTCCACGGGGTCCTATTCATCCACCCCTAACCGGCTGGGGTGCGGCGGCCTCCTCGGGGCCCTATTTATCTAGTGGCAACGGCCTACTACCACAGGGTCCTATTCATCCAACCCCCATCGGGAACTGTTCATCCACAGCCAACCAACCGGCTCGACTCACCACGTCTCGACTAGTTGTACGTACCACGCACACGGTAGCAATGGTCACTGTTCATCGAGAGGCAACCGAACACCGGCTGGCTACGTCTCGCATGGGGGCTCGATCGGCTTCAGTAAGCAGCAGCAGTGATCAATCGCTTGGGTTCAGTTAGCAACAGCAGCGAAGGAATCGCTCGGGTTCAGTCAGCAGCGAAGGAATCACTCGGGTTCAGTAAAGTGCGATCGCTCGGCTTCAGTTAGCCAACGCCTCGCACATATGCGCATACACGAGAGAAATGCGGAAACCTCTATGCATTGCTCGGCCCCGACAACCCGACGTAACTGGGAGTTCCCCGAAATTTTCCTCGCCCTTGCTTCTACCACGGTTTTTTCCGTCATTGATGGCCCAAAGAATGTCATGCAGGTGCGTCTCCAGCCCGCCCAGGACGAAAAGCCCATTTTCTGTCATGATTTTTTGTCATAGAAGTAGGATCCCACCACATCTATGATGATACCGGGTTTTGTCATAATTATTGTCATAGAGGTGTCATAAGTATGACGGGAAAAAATTCGTTCGGCCCAAAATGTCACAGATGTGTCTTTTTTTGTAGTGAATTACAATGCACATGGACCATACTAGGAAACCCGTCGATGATGAATTCATCAATCGCTGACAATTGTATACCAGCAAACGTTTGCCCACAACACACACGACTTATTAGCAGAAATTGTCTATGTTATTATGGGTCTTCGCACACATTTCTGATTAGGAACCTGTTTGTCGTATATTGCACACACCTTGATCTAGCTGACCATTTCTGTTGTGTTGCCTAATCACAAACAGTTCATCTGAGTGAATTGTATGTTGTATATCGCACACACACCTTCATCTAGTTGCCCGTTTATGTTGTTCCATGTCATGACAAACAGTTTATCCGAGTGAACTGTATGTCGTGTATCGCACACACCTTCATCTGCCTACCCGTTTCTTTTGTTCTGCCTCATCGCAAACAGTTAATTCAACTGAACCGTATGCCCCGCATCACACACTGAAATAAATCTGAACCGTGTTTGATATATCCTTCATCGCAAACATTTTGCATCTTTTTTGACGGTTATTTTACATCACTGTTTATGATTAATGCATGGCACATAGTTTCGTCAAAGGGTCTCTGATCATAGTGTTGTGTTAGAAGCATCCTTCCACGTTACTCCGGTACACGCTTGGCAAAGCCCTGCTAGAATTTCGCTGCCGCCGCCACCACTATACCGCCGTGCTGGTTCTGATCTCATCTACCTCCTCTCTCTCGCTTGTTGGATCAAGAAGGAGAGGACGTCATCTAGTTGAATGTGTGCTAATCTCGTAGGTGTCTTCTGTTAGGCACTAGATGGGATTGGATCCTGATTGGATCATGAAGAGTAGGACTACATCAACCGTGTTATGATGCTAACACTTTTGGTCTACAAGGGTATGTAGACACACTCCCCTCTCGTTGCTATACATCTCATAGATTAGATCTTGGATGTTCGTAGGAAATTTTTTGATTTTCATGCTTCATTCCCCATCAGAGCATGGTTAATAGTATAGCCAGTTGTTGGCTATATGATGTTGCCATGTCACATATAGTCAAGCTTATAGCCAACAAGTACAATAGCTAGATATAAATATGTACTACTTTGTTGATACATGGCCCAGCCCACTCTCTCACAAAGTACCTAGGACCACGTGCTTCAGCCGGCTGTTAACTAGTAGCCCGCTTCTCTTCTCTCTCCTCTTCTATCTCTTCCAAGTAAGCAAGAATATAATATTTAATGTCTTACAGCCCGCCTACATCACCTTATTGTACTTGCTCTCAGTGACAAAGTCCATTTCGATATGATCGAACTTCCACTCGGGAATAGGTAGGGGCTGGAGGAGTCCTACTGGTCGTTGATGTTCTCCTTTTACTCTAAGATAGACAACACGCTTGTTCATGAATTGGGCAATCTCCCGCTTCATGTGAGTCCACCAATACGTCTGCTTTAGGTCGTGGTACATCTTGGAACTTCCTGGATGTATCAAGAGGAGGTAATTATGAGCTTCATTCATTATGACCTTCCTGAGATCACCTTTTGGAACCACAATCAGGTTCTCAAAGAACAAAGTGTCTCTGTCCTCAATGAGATAGTAGTTGTATTTGGAAAGGCCCTTGGCTACACCATCTTTCACCTTCTTTAACATAGTATCAAGGAGTTGCACTTCACGAATCTGATCCTCCAAAGTTGGAGTGACTTGAAGGTTGGCAAGAAAGCCTTGAGGAACAACTTGAAGGTTGAGCTTCAGGAATGCTTCACAAAGATCGTGCTGGAATGGCTTGAGAATTAAGTTGTTGCAATATACCTTTTTGCTCAAAGCATCTTCAATGAAGTTGGATTTGCCTGGAGTGTACTCAATGCTTGGGTTGTACTCCTGAATCATCTTGACCCAACGAGTTTGCCTGAGATTGAGATTGGGCTGAGTGAAGATATATTTCAAGCTCTTGGCATCGGTATAGACTTCAACTTGTCTTACCAACAATAGATGTCTCCAGGTGGTCAAAGCGTGGACAACTGCTGCCAACTCAAGATCGTGAGTGGGGAAGTTCTTCTCATTTGGCTTCAACTGCCGAGAAGTGTAAGCCACAACTTTCTTTTCTTGCATAAGAACACCACCAAGACCTTGCAATGAGGCATCACAGAATACTTGGAAGCTAGGGCTTGGATTCATCAGGAGGAGTAAGAAATGGTGCTGAGACGAGCTTATCTTTCAATGTCTTGAATGCAACATCACACTCAGGAGTCCAAGAATATTTGACATTCTTCTGGAGGAGGTTAGATGGAGGCTTGGCAATTGGAGAAGTTCTCCATGAATCTTCTACAGTAGCTTGCAAGCCCAAGAAAGCTTTGAAGTTGCTTAACATTCTGAGGAGGCTTCCATTTTACAATGGCTTCACCCTTTTCAGGATTTACTAAGATGCCCTCGGCAGAGATGATGTGCTTGAGGTAGAGTACCTCCTTGAGCCAGAATTCACATTTGGAGAACTTTGCATAAATCTGGTGCTCTCTGAGCTTCTCAAGCACCAAGTGGAGATGCTCTGCATGTTCTTCTTCAGTTTCAGAGAAAATCAGGATGCATTATTCAGTGCTAGTTATTCTCAATGCATAGTTATGGCCATTTTTCTTTCTGGTTGACTGCTTCTCAATCTATTTGCTAGCCCCCATTTGTACTAAGCAAGAATGCTACTTGTGCATCAAATTCCTTAAACCCAAAGTTGTGCCAAATGATTCCACTATACCTACCTATATGCGGTATTTATGTGCCATTCCAAGTAAATTTGCATGTGCCAACTCTAATCATTAAAAAAACTATCTGTTTAGTGTGCTTGTACCGCTCATGAAGCAAAGGGGGTGGTCAATATCTTTCATGCTAGATGGTTATTCTAACGATGAGTGTTTATTCACTTGACATTGCATGAGAAAGGCAGGTAATAGGGATGCCCAGTCCCGAAATGAATCAAAAAATAAAAAATAAAATAAAATAATAAACTCCCCCTTGGAAAGTTGAAAGTTTGGAAGGCACGTGTGGATATGGCTAGCCGTGGATTCTGAAAGAACGGTGGAGGTGGAGTAAACTTTATTTTTTATTTTGGAACCACCTATAATGTGTCTAGCATGGGAGATATTGGAAACTTTCGGTCATGACATTGACAGGAAAAGCATGCCTCTCAAAAATAATTTTATCTCTATTTTAAACTTTGAACTCTGGCACCTCTGCAAATCTTTGCTTCCCTCTACGAAGGGTCAATCTATTTTACTTTTATGCATTTTTATTTAGAGTCTCCAGCTTCTCTTATAAAGCACCAACCGGGAAGCACTATTGTCATACTTGTGCAATGGGTGTAGTTAATGTTGAGTGTGTTTCATGAATGGACCAATGACTGAGCATAATGGGCTAGGGATAACTTTCTTTAGCGTTGATATTTTGAAAGACATGGTTGCTTGTTAGTATGCTTGAGTATTTGTATCTTCATGTGAAACTATAGCCTGTTGCTTTGAATCACTCGAATCCAAATATTCATGCCACAAAAGAAAATATTATATGATGAATATGATAGGTAGCATTCCACATCAAAAATTATGTTTTTATCATTTACCTACTCGAGGATGAGCAGGAATTAAGCTTGGGGATGCTTGATACTTCTCCAACGTATCTATAATTTTTTATTATACCATGCTATTATAGTATCAATCTTGGATGTTTTATATGCAATTACAAGCAGTTATATATCATGTTTTGGGACTAACCTATTAACTTAGTGCCCGGTGCCTGTTGCTGTTTTCTTTTGTAAGTTTTTGGTTTTCCAGAATATCAGTACCAAACGAAGTCCAAATGCCACGAAACTTTTTGGAGATTTTTTTCTGGACATAAGAAAGCCTGGAAGCTTCAAGAGAGGTCCAGAAGATGAAGGAAGGGCCCACAAGGCACCAGGGT
The DNA here is from genome assembly GCF_002162155.2 of Triticum dicoccoides. NCBI lineage: Eukaryota > Viridiplantae > Streptophyta > Magnoliopsida > Poales > Poaceae > Triticum > Triticum dicoccoides. The sequence continues at coordinate 260,786,848 of NC_041381.1, read as the reverse complement.
GCGCCTAGGGGGGTGGGCATGTCCTGGTAGCTCGTGGGCCCATGTGCACCCTTTTGACCCAATTCCTCCTCTATAACTTCTCTAAAATCGGGAAACCAATAGAGAGCCACCCGAAATACTTTTTTCGTAGCCGCAAGCTTCTGTTCTCAAGAAATCCCATCTGGAGGCCTTTTCCGACCCTCTGTCGGAGGAGGAATCAACCACAAAGGGGCTCTACATCAACCTTGCTGCCCTTCCAATGATGTGTGAGTAGTATACCAAACCTACAGGTCCATAATTAGTAGCTACTCTCTCTGTCCCATAATGTAAGACGTTTTTTGACTCTAGTGTAGTGTCAAAAAATGTCTTACATTATGGGATGGAGGGAGTAGATGGCTTCTTCCCTCTCTTTGATCGTCAATACAATGTTCTCCTTGATGTTCTTGGAGATCTATTTGATGTGATCACTTTTTGTGGTGTGTTTGTTGGGATCCGATGAATTGTGAGTTTATGATAATATTATCCATGAATATTATTTGAGTGTTCTCTGAACTCTTTTATGCATGATTATTGTAGCTGTGTATTTCTCTTTGGTCTACTAATTTGGTTTGGTCAACTAGACTGATTTTTCTTGCAATGGGAGAGGTGCTTTGTGGTGGGTTCAATCTTGCAGTGCTCAATCCCAGTGATATAAAGGGGCATGACACATATTTGTATTGTTTCCATTAAGGATAAAAAGATGGGGTTTATTCATGCGTGAGTTTACTTTGTCTACATCATGTCATCTTGCTTAAGGCGCCACTCCGTTCTTTATGAACTTAATACTCTAGAAGCATGCTGGACAGCGGTCGATGGGTGGAGTAGTAGTGGTACATGTAGGTAGGAGTCGGTCTACTTGTCTCGGACGTGATGCCTATATACATGATTGTTGCCTTGGATATCGTCATGATTATTCGCTTTGCTATCAATTGCCCAACAGTAATTTGTTTACCCACCGTATGATATCTTCAAGAGAGAAGCCTCTAGTGAAAACTATGGCCCCGAGGTCTAGTTTTTATCATATATTAAAATCCCAAAAATATCTTTCTGCAATTTTATTTACTTTATTTTATTTTGTGTTCTATTTATCTATCTACCATCACAAGATTTGATCCTTGCAAATAACCGTCGAGGGATTGACAACCCCTTGTTCATGTTGGGTACAAGTATTTGTTATTTTGTGTGCAGGTACTGCTAACGAAGTGTTGCGTGGGTCTCCTCTGGATTGATAACCTTAGTTCTTAACGAAGTGAAATACTTATCTCTATTGTATTGCATCATCTCCTCCTCTTCGGGGAAATCCCAACGCAGCTCACAAGTAGCATTTCATATAATGGGTATACACTTATTCTAGTTGATGTTGATTATGTTACTAAGTGGGTAGGAGCTATTCCAACTAGTAGTACTGATCATAACACATCTATTAAAATGCTTAAAGAAGTTATTTTCCCGAGGTTTGGAGTCCCTAGATATTTACTAACTGATGGTGGTTCACATTTATCCAAGGTGCTTTCCATAAAATCCTCGCTAAATATGATGTTAACCATAAATTGCATCTCCTTATCATTCTCGGTCTAGTGGTCAAGTTGAATTGAGCAATAGAGAAATCAAATTAATTTTGCAAAAGACCGTTAATAGACTAGAAAGAATTGGTCTAACAAACTTGATGATGCACTATGGGCTTATAGAACTGCTTATAAGAATCCTATGGGTATGTCTCCATATGAAATGGTTCATGGAAAAGCATGTCATTTACCTCTTGAATTAGAACATAAAGCATATTGGGCAATTAAAGAACTTAATTATGATTTAAAACTTGCTGGTGAAACGAGATTATTTAAAGAAAAAGTTAAAAGGTAGCATGATAAAAGAATTCAAAAATGGTAATTCAAAGTGGGTGAGCATGTTCTATTGTACAATTCTCGTTTTAGATTATTTTTTTAGGAAAACTTCTCTCCAAATGTGAAGGAACCTATATCATCGAAGAAGTTTATCGCTTAGGAGCTATCAAGATCAATAATGCCAAGGGCGCTAATCCAAGTGTGGTTATTGGACAAAGAATTAAGCATTATATCTTAGGTACACCTATTAATGTTGAAACTAATATTGTTCAAACAATGCATCAGAGTATACATAAGAGAGACCTTTCGGGACACTCCAAAACCCTGCTACTTCTTGAGCTTGCGTTGGTTTTTCCCTTGAAGAGGAAATGGTGATGCAACAAAGTAGAGATAAGTATTTCCCTTAGTTTGAGAACCAAGGTATCAATCCAGTATGAGATAACGCACAAATCACCGAATACCTGCACAAACAATCAAACAACTTGCACCCAACGTGATAAAGGGGTTGTCAATCCCTTCACGGTTACTTGCAAAAGTGAGATCTGATAGAGATAGATAAACGATAAAGTAAATATTTTTGGTATTTTTGGTTTATAGATCGGAAAGTAAAAGATTGCAAAATAGTAGATCGGAAACTAATATGATGGAAAATAGACCCGGGGGCCATAGGTTTCACTAGAGGCTTCTCTCAAGCTAGCAAATAATACGGTGGGTGAACAAGTTACTGCCGAGCAATTGATAGAAAAGCGCAAAGTTATGACGATATCTACGACAATGATCATGAATATAGGCATAACGTCCGTGTCAAGTAGACCAAAATGATTCTGCATCTACTACTATTACTCCACAAATCGACCGCTATCCAGCATGCATCTAGAGTATTAAGTTCATAAAGAACAGAGTAACGCATTAAGTAAGATGATATGATGTAGAGGAATTAACTCAAGCAATATGATGAAAACCCCATCTTTTTATCCTCGATGTGGCAACAATACAATACGTGCCTTGCTACCCCTATTGTCACTGGGAAAGGACACCGCAAGATTGAACCAAAGATAAGCACTTCTCGCATTGCAAGAAAAACCAATCTAGTCGGCCAAACCAAACCGATAGTTCGAAGAGAATTACAAAGATATCAAATCATGCATATAAGAATTCAGAGAATATTCAAATAATATTCATAGATAAGCTGATCATAAATGCACAATTCTTTGGATCTCGGAAAACACACCGCAAAAAAGTATTACATCGAATAGATCTCCAAGAACATCGAGGAGAACATGGTATTGAGAATCAAAGAGAGAGAAGAAGCCATCTAGCTACTAGCTATGGACTTGTAGATATGAGGTAAACTACTCACGCTTCATCGGAAGGGCAATAGAGTTGATGTAGAAGCCCTCCGTGATCGAATCCCCCTCCGGTAGGACGCTAAAAAAGGCCCCTAGATGGGATCTCACGGGTACAGAAGGTTGCGGCGGCGGAAAAGTGTTTACGTGGGTGCCTCTGGTGGTTTGGGGATATATGGGAATATATAGGTGAAAGAATTAGGTCAGGAGGGTGATGAGGGGCCCACAAGTCCATTAGGCGCACTCTCCGTCCCTGTGGCTGCCTCGTGGCTCCTCCGACTTCATCTCCAAGTCTCTTGGTTTTCTTCTGGTCCAAGAAAAATCATCGTGAAGGTTTCATTCCGTTTGGAATCCATTTGGTATTCCTTTTCTGCGAAACTCAAAAACAAGGGAAAAAACAGGAACTGGCACTGGGCTCTAGGTTAATAGGTTATTCCCAAAAATAATATAAAATAGCATATTAATGCATATAAAACATCCAAAACAGATAGAATAATAGCATGGAACAATCAAAAATTATAGATACATTGGAGACATATCAAGCATCCCCAAGCTTAATTCCTGCTCGTCCTCGAGTAGGTAAATGATAAAAACAGATTTTTTTTATGTGGAATGCTACCTAACATATTTATCCATGTAATTTTCTTTATTGTGGCATGAATGTTTAGATCCATAAGTTTCAAAACAAAAGTTTAATATTGACATAAAAACAATAATACTTCAAGCATACTAACAAGGCAATTGTGTCTTCTCAAAATAACATGTCCATACACAGCTTATCCCTACAAAATCATATAGTTTGGCTATGATCCAACTACATCACACAAAATATTCAAATCGTGCACAACCTCGATGACAAGCCAAGCAATTGTTTCATACTTTTCATGTTCTCAAACTTTTTCAATTTTCACGCAATGCATGAGCGTGAGCCATGGACATAGCACTATAGATGGAATAGAATATGGTGGTTGTGGAGAAGACAAAAAGAAGGAGATAGTCTCACATCAACTAGGCGTATCAATGGGCTATGGAGATTCCCATCAATAGATAACAATGTGAGTGAGTAGGGATTACCATGCAATGGATGCACTAGAGCTATAAGTTTATGAAAGCTCAAAAGAAAATTAAGTGGGTGTGCATCCAACTCGCTTGCTAACGAAGACCTAGGGCAATTTTAGGAAGCCCATCATTGGAATATACAAGCCAAGTTCTATAATGAAAAATTCCCACTAGCATATGAAAGTGACAAAATAGGAGACTCTCTATCATGAAGATCATGGTGCTACTTTGAAGCACAAGTGTGGAAAAAGGATAGTAACATTGCCCTTTCTCTCTTTTTCTCTCTTTTTTGGGGCCTTTCTCATTTTTTTGGCCTCTTTTATTTCTTTTTTTATTTTATTTTTTGCTTGGAGTCTCATCCCGACTTGTGGGGGAATCATAGTCTCCATCATCCTTTCCTCACATGGGACAATGCTCTAATAATGAAGATCATCACACTTTTATTCACTTACAACTCAAGAATTACAACTCGATACTTAGAAAAATATGACTATATATAAATGCCTCCGGCGGTGTACCGGGATGTGCAATGAATCAAGAGTGACATGTATGAAAGAATTATGAAAGGTGGTTTTGCCACAAATACGATGTCAACTACATGATCATGCAAAGCAATATGACAATGATGAAGCGTGTCATAATAAACGGAACGGAGAGATGCATGGCAATATATCTCGGAATAGCTATGGAAATGCCATAATAGGTAGGTATGGTGGCTGTTTTGAGGAAGGTATATGGTGGGTGTATGGTACCGGCGAAAGTTGCGTGGTACTAGAGAGGCTAGCAATGGTGGAAGGGTGAGAGTGCGTATAATCCATGCACTCAGCATTAGTCATAAAGAACTCACATACTTATTGCAAAAATCTATTAGTTATCGAAACGAAGTACTACGTGCATGCTCCTAGGGGGATAGATTGGTAGGAAAAGACCATCGCTTGTCCCCGACCGCCACTCATAAGGAAGACAATCAAAAAATAAATCGTGCTCCGACTTCATCACATAACGGTTCACCATACGTGCATGCTACGGGAATCACAAACTTTAACACAAGTATTTCTCAAATTCACAATTAATCACTAGCATGACTCTAATATCACCATCTTCATATCTCAAAACAATCATAAAGAATCAAACTTCTCATAGTATTGAATGCACTTTATATGAAAGTTTTTAATATATCCCTCTTGGATGCCTATCATATTAGGACTAAATTTATAACCAAAGAAAATTACCATGTTGTTTAAATACTCTCAAAAGTATATAAGTGAAGCATGAGAGTTCATCAATTTCCATAAAATAAAACCATTGTCGTGCTCTAAAAAGATATAAGTGAAGCACTAGAGCAATATTGCCTAGCTCAAAAGATATAAGTGAAGCACATAGAGTATTCTAATAAATCATGATTCATGCGTCTCCCTCTCGAAAGGTGTGTACAACAAGGATGCTTGTGGCAAGCTAAAAATTAAAGACGCAAATCATACAAGACGCTCCAAGCAAAACACATATCATGTGGTGAATAAAAATATAGCCTCAAGTAAAGTTACCGATGGACGAAGACGAAAGAGGGGATGCCTTCCGGGACATACCCAAGCTTAGGATCTTGGTTGTCCTTGAATATTACCTTGGGGTGCCTTGGCCATACCCAATCTTAGGCTCTTGTCACTCCTTATTCCATACTTCATAAAATCCTTACCCAAAACTTGAAACTTCACAACACAAAACTCAACAGAAAATCACATAAGCTCCGTTAGTATAAGAAAATAAATCACCACTTTATGGTACTGTTGTGAACTCGCTATTTATTTATATTGGTGTAATATCTACTGTATTCCAACTTTTCCATGGTTCATACCCCCCCCCCCCGATACTACCCATAGATTCATCAAAATAAGGAAACAACACAAAGAAAACAGAATCTGTCAAAAACAGAACAGTCTGTAGAAATCTGTAACTCTCGAATACTTCTGTAACTCCACAAATTCTGAAAAATTAGGACAACCTGGGCAATTTGTGTGCCAATCCAGTGCAAAAAGAATCAGATCAAAAGCATGCTTCTGTGATTTATGAAAATTATTTTCCTGGGCGCAAAAGTTTTTGTTTCTCAGCAAGATTAAAACAATTATCACCGTAAGCCATCCCAAAGGTCTTACTTGGCACAAATGCTAATTAAAACACAAAACCACATCTAACCAGAGTCTCGATGAATTATTCAAAGCAAAACAGGAACAAAAAGCAAAGAACAGAAATAAAATTGGGTTGCCTCCCAACAAGCGCTATTGTTTAACGCCCTTAGCTAGGCATTGATAATTTCAATGATGCTCACATGAAAGACAAGAATTCAAGCACAAAGAGAGCATCATAAAACACGTGACAAACACATCTACGTCTAACATACTTCCTATGCATAGGCATTTTATAAGAAAACAAATTATCAACGCAAGCATAAACTAGCATATGCAAGGAAGAAGAAAGAGACGATAGCAATCTCAACATGAAGAGAGGTAATTTAGTAACATGAAAATTTCTACAACCATATTTTCCTCTCTCATAATAATTACATGTAAGATCATAAGCAAATTCAACAATATAGCTATCACATAACATATTCCCAACATGATCCACATGCATGCGAAGTTGACACTCTTCCAAAATAGTGGGATTAACATTAACTAAAGTCACGACCTCTCCAAGCCCACTTTTATCAAAAAAATCATAAGATTGAACATTCTCCAAATATGTGGGATCTAAAGTTGACACTCTTCCAAACCCACTTTCAATATTATTGCAAACACTATTATCAATCTTATATTCATCATGGGGCTTAAATAAATTTTCAAGATCATAAGAACAATCACCCCAATCATGATCATTGCAACAAGTAGTAGACATAGCAAAATTAGCATCCCTTTACGGTTACTTGCAAAAGTGAGATCTGATAGAGATAGATAAACGATAAAGTAAATATGTTTGGTATTTTTGGTTTATAGATCGGAAAGTAAAAGATTGCAAAATAGTAGATCGGAAACTAATATGATAGAAAATAGACCCGGGGGCCATAGGTTTCACTCGAGGCTTCTCTCAAGATAGCAAATAATACGGTGGGTGAACAAATTACTGCTGAGCAATTGATAGAAAAGCACAAAGTTATGACGATATCTAAGGCAATGATCATGAATATAGGCATCATGTTCATGTCAACTAGACTGAAACGATTCTGCATCTACTACTACTACTCCACACATCGACCGCTATCCAGCATGCATCTAGAGTATTAAGTTCATAAAGAACAGAGTAATGCATTAAGTAAGATGACATGATGTAGAGGAATTAACTCAAGCAATATGATGAAAACCCCATCTTTTTATCCTCGATGGCAACAATACATTACGTGCCTTGCTGCCCCTATTGTCACTGGGAAAGGACACCGCAAGATTGAACCCAAAGCTAAGCACTTCTCCCATTGCAAGAAAAACCAATCTAGTTGGCCAAACTAAACCGATAGTTCGAAGAGAATTACAAAGTATCAAATCATGCATATAAGAATTCAGAGAGGATTCAAATAATATTCATAGATAAGCTGATCATAAATCCACAATTCATCGGATCTCGGCAAACACGCCGCAAAAAAGTATTACATCGAATAGCTCTCCAAGAACATCGAGGAGAACATGGTATTTAGAATCAAAGAGGGAGAAGAAGCCATCTAGGTACTAGCTATGGACCCGTAGGTCTGAGGTAAACTACTCATGCTTCATCGAAAGGGCAATAGAGTTGATGTGGAAGCCCTCCTTAATCGAATCCCCCTCCAGCAGGACGCCGGAAAAGGCCCCTAGATGGGATCTCACGGGTACAGAATGTTGCGACGGCGGAAAAGTGTTTTCGTGGATGCCTCTGGTGGTTTGGGGATATATGGGAATATATAGGTAAAAGAATTAGGTCAGGAGGTTCACGGGGGGGCACAAGGGTGTGGGGTGTGCCCTACCCCCCTGGGCGTGCCCTCCGTCCTTGTGGCTGCCTCGTGGCTCCTCCGACTTCATCTCCAAATCTCCTGGTTGTCTTCTGGTCCAAAAAATCATCGCGAAAGTTGGGGAGGTGCCCGAATGTCGTATCACCATCACTTTATATTATCTTTATCTATCTTAGTGCAATCAATAGTTATTTCGTGATTTAGAAGAATTAAAGTTTGGTATGATATATTTTCGAGTGCTAGTTCCGTGATCTATATATGTAATGGAGCTGAGAGTTATATAATAAAGAGTAGTGTGAGTTTTGCTTCTTTACTATTATGTTTCAATATTAGCAATGAAAAAAATAAAAATATCATATGCTAATCCCATGGAAAGTAATGACTTTACATAAAGAAAAGTATAACTGATAAATTTGTTGGAAGTTAACAAACATAGTATTGGTCAATGATGCAATTCATGAAACATGAATAAGGAAAGAGAAGATTCACATATAAATATACCATCTTGGACAAATTTTATGATTGTGAGCCCCCATTAATATTTTATGTCAATTAGTTAACGTTGGACAAGGAAGACAACATAATGAGTTATGTTTGCTTATATTCACACAGAAGTTATATTGTCATGGATCCTCCAACATGTCGGCTCAGTATCTTTTGCTAGCCAATCTGCACCAAGTAGAGATACTTGTGCATCCAAAACCCTTGAACCTAGTTTCATGTCATGAGAGTCCACTATATCTACCTATGGATTGAATAAGATCCTTCAAGTAAGTTGTCATCAGTGCATAAAGTAATAAAATTTCTCCTAAATATGTATGATCTTTAATTGTAAGGGAAAATAAGCTTTGTACGATCTTGTGATGGTAAAGAAATAAAAGCGATAGACTGCATAATAAAGGTTGCTAACACAAGGGGCAATATAAAGTTATGTTCCTATACATTAAAAGCTTGCACATCCAAAAATAAAAAGCGCATGACAACCTCTGCTTCCCTCTATGGAGGGCCTATCTTTTACTTTTTGTATTTATTTTCTATGCAAGAGTCAATAGTGTTCTTGTATATTCATTTTTTATTTTTCTCTTTGCAAGCATCGTGTGGTGGGGAAAGATCTAGGCACATATATCTAGTTGGATATGAGTAATCATGAGTTATTATTGTTGACAGTACCCCTGAGGAAAATAAGTTGGGAGGTGAAACTATAAGCCCCTTTCTTTCTTTGTGTCTGACTAAAACTTTTGCTCCATATATATGTTGCGAGTGTCAACAATCATAGACTAAATGATAGTTGAGTATGTGGACTTGCTAAACAAAAGCTCTTACATAAAATTCTTCCTAAGAATATGATGAATTGTTATTGTTTCATTGACTAAGAACATAGTTTGTTGGTTTTCAAGAAATGTATGCTTTATACTTCGTTATTGTGATGAATTGTTACCTCCTCATGAGAAGCTCTATGATGATATATTGCTGCTATGATAATGTTCCTGATGCTACTATGTTCGTATTTGGTTTTTATTGGCATCTCTCTGTCTAAACATGTGGTCATGATTATCGATTTTGGCTTTCGCTTGAGGACAAATGAGGTCTAAGCTTAAGGGAGTTGATACGTCCATTTTGCATCATGTTTTCCTACTGATATTTATAATGTTTTTTTTCATTACAACACTTTGTGATGCAATTCTAATGCCTTTTGTCTCTTAGTTTTCAAGATTTACATGAAGGGGGAGATTGCCGGCAGTTGGAATTCTGGACCTAGAAAAGCTACATCAGAGATACCTATTCTGCAGAACTCCAAATCACCTGAAATTTCATGGAGAATTTTTATGGAATATACGAAAAATACTGGAGCAAAGAAGTACCAGAGGGGGCCCACCAATTGCCCACAAGGCAATAGGGCGCGGCCACCCCCTGGGCGCGCCCTAATGCCTTGTGGGGCCCATAGCTGGCTTCGGCCCCCGTCTTCTGCTATATAAAGTGTTTTGACCTAGAAAAAATGAGGAGAGGACTTTTGGGATGAAGCATCGTCGTCTCGAGGCAGAACCTGGACAAGATCACTTTAGCTCTCTGGCGAAGCGGTTCCACCGGGGACACTTCCCCTCGGGAGGGGGAAATTGAAGCCATCGACATCACCAACGATCCTCTCATCACGGAGGAACAATCTTCATCAACATCTTCACCAACACCATCTCATCTCAAACCCTAGTTCATCTCTTGTATTCAATCTTTGTCTCAAAACCTCAGATTGATACATGTGGGTTGCTAGTAGTGTTGATTACATCTCGTAGTTGATGCTAGTTGGTTTATTTGGTGGAAGATTATACGTTCAGATCCTTGATAATATTCAATACCCCTTTGTTCTCGAAAATGGATATGATTTGTGAGTATTTACTTTTGTTCTTGAGGACATGGGATAAGTCTTGTTATAAGTAATCATGTGAATTTGGTATTCGTTTGACATTTTGATGACACGTATGTTGTTGCTTCCTTTAGTGGTTTCATGTGAACGTCGACTACATGACACTTCACCATACTTGGGCCTAAGGTAAGGCATTTTAGAGTAATAATTAGATGATGGGTTGCTAGAGTGACAGAAGCTTAAACCCTAGTTTACGCGTTATTCCATAAGTGGCTGATTTGGATCCATACGTTTCATGCTATGGTTAGATTTATCTTAATTCTTCTTTTGTAGTTGTGAATGCTTGCGAGAGGGGGTAATCATAAGTGGGAGGCTTGTTCAAGTAAGAACAGCACCCAAGCACCGGTCCACCCACATATCCAATTATCAAAGTAGCGAACGCTGATCAAACAAACATGATGAAAGTAACTAGATGATAATTCCCATGTGTCCTTAAGAATGTTTTACTTATTATAAGAGACCGTTCCGGCTTGTCCTTTTACATAAAAAGTATTGGGCCACCTTGCTGCACCTTTGTTAACATTGCTACTTGTTGCTCATTGCAAATTAACTTGGTATCAAACTATCTGTTACCGATAATTTCAGTGCTTGCAGAGTATACCTTGCTAAAAATCTCTTGTCATTTCCTTTTGCTCCTCGTTGGGTTTGAGACTTTTACTTATCAAACGGACTACGATTGATGCCCTATACTTGTGGGCCATCATCGAGCCATTGAGCATCTTGGAACCATCGAAGAACATAGTCCAATGCTTGGGGAGGCTCAGGGCTGGCTGCTCCTGCTCAGTCCATTCGGCTAGGAAATCCACTAAGGCTTGTGACTTGATAGCTTTCTTGGCTTCGAACTTGATGTCCAAAGGGAGGAGCTCAATGGCCCATTTGGCCACTCGGCCCATGGCATCTCTGTTATTCATGATCTCTGGCAGAGGAGCGTCGTTGATCACCATGACCAGATGCTCTTGGAAGTAATGAGCCACCTTATTCGCAGTGAGATAGATCTCGTACACCAACTTCTGGTAATGTGGTATCTTTGCTTGGAGGGGGTCAAAACCTCTGAGATATAATAGACTGGTCGTTGAGTCTTGAAGGCTTTGCCTTGTTCCTCACACTTTATAGTGAGTATATGTGTTGTCTTAGGACCTTCCTACAGTAGTGACAAGTGCAATGCAAAGAGCATGTCCTAAACTAACAAACATCGTGGCATCTCAACCAATGTCGGCCACCTCCAAAGAGTAACAACTCCAAAAGCACTCCCCTTGTCGACACACCAACCGCCCTTGATTGCCGAAAAGAGTTGGCAGATAGATGGCGGGACTCAGACAACCTCGAGAAAGTCATTGTCTTGGAATCACCTATGCATACATAGCGCCCCTAATGACCAAATCTAGAACAGCGTCGAGCACCAAAGGAACACAAATAAGGACCTCCAAGCCATGTCTCCAAAACAATTCTCCAAACAAAGGAACGATATCAAGGACACTGCCATCGCTGATCCAGAATTGAATCTAGGATTTCGCCCAAAGACAAACAATCAAGTGAGAGTAAGCAAAGTGCCGACCCACAATAGACTCCTCCAAGGAGGGAAACGACACCCATGGGCGGCGTTGCCGCTGGCACCGACAGAAGACGGGCAAGACTTTCATCTGAATTGTTGCCCACCGACGACTCTACCCGGCAAAATGGGCACACCAACCAAGTTTGTTTACTCCACTGCCACCGCGGCACTTCACCGAAGAAGTTTCAACGCCACACTTCACCACTATCAGACACGGCCAAAACCACCACACTGAGCCACCACGACAACCATGGTGCCAGGTAGCCGCTGAAGCCCAGCGTCACCAGCCCGTCAGCAACCACGGTCGGAAGACACTACGGCCAGATCAAGATCAGGCAAGACCACGACCCAGGCCACCACTGCCAAAGAGCTGAGCTACTGCCGAAGCCTCGCCGCACCACACCACCAAGGAATCCAACGGCAAAGCACCACACCACTTGCCAGCGAGGAGGGGCCGCAGGGAAGGAGAGGGGAGGGGTGGAGGGGGGTCGACGGCAGAGAACTATGGTTCCCCCCATGCCGCCTCAAAGAGGGACGCGGTGTCAGGACCTAGCTATGATCTATGCGAAAATATCAAGAGTATATGGCTCGATTTTGTATAAACTCTCTCTCAGATCCCCTTTTGTATTGAAAAGTATGAACTATATGAGTGTATGATAAGCCATTATGGCAATATTCTGGAAAAGAGATAGATAGCCATGACAGCCACACCCCGGCTGTATTTATAGGGAACCTTTTACCCGACAAGACCGTGAAAAGTAACAGTAAGGGACTCATAACGGTAAGTAAGAGATCAACGGTTCGCGATGAAGCGCTGGTGAGGAGCGATCCTGATCGTTGGTTGCTACAAAGCGTTTTTCTGAACTTCTATGGTTAACTGAACTTGTCGACGCCTGACATTGGCCCCTTCTTGAGTTATGATGAGTCCTCACGTCGTTGTTGCTGCCTCCCTCCATGCTTGAGTAGTTGTTCTGAAGAACTCTAGGAAGGAGTATTTGACAAAATCTGCATCTTCCCACGTGGCCTCTTCTTCTGACAGGTTTTGCCACTGGATCAACCACTGCACCACAGGTAAGTTGTTGCGTGGTATCTGTCTGACTTGAAGCACTGCTGTCGGACCAGTTTTGATGGTGCCATCTACGTTAACCATGGGCAGCATGGGACTTGGAATTGTCTTGCTGCCAATGTGTTTCTTGAGCTGACTAACATCGAAGACTGGGTGTATCTTCACTCCCGGAGGGAATTGGAGTTTATATGCTGAATTTCCCACCTTCTGAATGATAAGAAAAGGGTCATAATACTTATTCTGGAGTTTTAAAGCACGTATGAATCCAAAAGCAGCCAATATATATGGAGCCATTTTCAAGTAGACCATATCTCCAACTGAGAAGCTTCTTTCTACTCTCTTGAGATCTGCATATCTCTTCATTCTGTGTTGAGCTTTGCACAAATTTTCCTTCAATTGCTCCAGCATCTGCTGTTTGGAAGAGAGAAAATCTTGTGCTTCCTCATCTTCAGGACCAGGAATTGCAAGCTCTGAAATTAAGGGTGGAGGAAATCCATGCAAGGCCTAAACTGGAGACATTTTGAGAGTGGTGTGATAGGTAGAATTGTACCAGTACTCATCTAATGAAAGCCAAGCTAACCACTTGTGAGGCTGATCTGTAGCCATGCATCTCAAGTATGTCTCTAAGCATTGATTCACTCTTTCTGTCTGGCCATCAGTCTGAGGGTGGTATGCTCTACTGTACCTCAACTCCACTTTTAAGGCAGCAAATATATCTTTCCACAATTTACTGGTAAAAATCCTATCTCTGTCAGAGATAATTAGCTTGGGAGGTCCATGCAGTTTGACAATGTTGTCCACAAAAGCTTGAGCCACAGATAAAACTGAATAAGGATGAGACAGAGGAATAAAATGACTGTATTTCGTAAATCTGTCCACCACTACCATGATCACATCCTTGCCATTGGATTTAGGCAAACCTTCCACAAAATCCATTGTGATATGTTGCCAGGCCATGTCTGCTACAGGCAGGGGATCAAGCAAACCTGGTTGTAAGCTAGTTTCATGCTTTGCTCTCTGGCATATGGGACAAGCAGCAATGAAATTTTCTACATCAGCTTTCAGCCCAGGCCAATAAAAAAATGCTTTTAACTCTGTGATAAGTAGCCCTTCTTCTTGAATGTCCACCCACAGGGGAATTGTGTAGAGCTGTTATTAGTTTGTCTCTGAATTCCACTGACTTGCCCACTAATAACTTTCCTTTGTACCTTATTACCCCAGCATGTATTGTGTAGTCAGAAGTTGTGCTCTATTTTTGCACTGATAACTGTTCCATCAGAGTCCTTGTGTGTTGATCTTGTTGATAACTAGTTATTAATTCTTCAGCCCAAGTAGGAGTGACAGCAGAAATAGCAAAACATTTACGAATGAGCCTTGAAAGCGCATCAGACACTCTGTTTTCAACCCCCTTCTTATATTGTACTGTAAAGTTGAACTCCAGCAGCTTCATCATGAGTTTATGTTGCACCCCTTCAGTGATTTTCTAATCTGTGATGAACTTCAAGGACTGCTGATCAGTTTTAATCACCACTTCCTTGCCTAGCAAATAATGCCTCCACCTTTTTAGTGCTTCAAGAATAGCCAGTGCTTCTTTCTCATAAGTGGAAAGTGCTGCATTTCTAGGGCAGAGGGCTGAGCTGTAATAAGAGATTGGTTGGCTATCTTGCATTAGTACAGCTCCAATTCCTTTTCCCGAGGCATCAGTTTCCAACACAAATGGTTTACTGAAATTTGGTAGTGCAAGTACTGGTGATGTAGTAAGTGCTTGCTTCAGTTGAGCAAAAGCTTGATCATGCACTTGTGTCCATTGGAATTGGCCTTTTTCAGTAAATCATGCAGTGGCCTGCAAATGAGACCATACCCTTTGATGAACCTCCTATAATACCCAGCCAGGCCCAGGAAACTTCTCACTTTAGTAACTGTGTCAGGAGTGGGCCAATCAACAATAGCAACAATTTTTTGAGGGTCAGTTGCAACTCCTTTTTCAGAAATGGCATGCCCTAGATATTCCACTTGCTGCACTGCAAAAACACACTTGGAGAGCTTTGCAAAGAGCTTGTTTTCTCTCAACACATCCATTACTATCTTAATGTGCTCTAAGTGTTCCTTGAGGTTTCTGCTGTAAATGAGAATGTCATCAAAGAAAA
The DNA here is from genome assembly GCF_002162155.2 of Triticum dicoccoides. Taxonomy (NCBI): domain Eukaryota; kingdom Viridiplantae; phylum Streptophyta; class Magnoliopsida; order Poales; family Poaceae; genus Triticum; species Triticum dicoccoides. Next base: position 260,771,433 of record NC_041381.1, on the reverse strand, counting down.
CTAACACAAATTTCCTCAGATAAGGCCCAAAGATAGTGTTCATCAGTTTCTGGAAAGTGCCAGGTGCATTAGATAGCCCAAAAGGCATCACCAGATATTCAAAGTGGCCTAAAAAAGTTTTGAAACTTGTTTTGTGTATGTCTTCTGGATGCATCCTACTTTGATGATAACCAGATCTCAGGTCCAATTTAGAAAAATATTTAGCTCCATGTAGCTCATCCAACAAGTCCTCAATGACTGGAATTGGAAACTTGTTTTTGATTGTCAAAGAATTCAACTTCGTGAAGTCAGTACACAATCTCATGGAGCTGTCCTTCTTTTTGACCAACAGTACTGGAGCAGCATATGGACTCTGACTGTGTCTAATCAGGTGTGCTGCCAGCAGTTTCTTGATCTGCTCCTCCATTTCCTTCTTTTGGTGTTGGGGTACTCTATAAGGCATCATATGGGGAGGGTTAGCACCAGGTACCAATGGAATTTTGTGGTCTAAGGCTCTGTGAGGAGGAAGTGTAGTAGGTTCCTCAAATAAGTCAGCATATTCCATCACTAACTTCTGTATCTAAGGAGGTGTTTTAGTTCCTTCAGGTGCTTCCATTAAAACCTTGTGCACTTGCAATAGGAAAACCTCTGCTCCTTTTTCCATTTGCTTATGCACTCTCTCCACTGGCACTTCTTTGGTTGTTTCAGGATTTGTGTAAATGGCAGTAGTCACAGTTTTCTGGCCTTGTTGTGTAAAACTGAAGTTCTGTTTGGGAATATCAAATGAAACTGGGCTCACTACAATAAACCGGTCATATCCTAGTATAACATCATGGCTGGGCAGGTCTAATGTTCTGAAGTTGTGAGACAACTTGATTTTTGCTATGTGAAACTCACAGTTTGGTATGACAGCAGTAGACAGTAATTTCCCTCCTCCAGTTACTTCAATAGCTTTAGGTTTAACTGGAATCATGTTGCAATTGAGCTTAGCTGCAAACTGTGCATTAATGAAAGAAGTTGTACTGCCAGAATCTAGTAGAGCAACTGCTCTCTTCCCATTGATATGTATCACAATTGTTGGGGTGGGAACTGCCAATCTTTGCCCCATAGCATGAGCTGAAACAAACATCACTTGTTCTTCTTGTTCTACTGCTTCCATTTGTTCTTGTTGTATTGCATCTTCCAATTCTTTTTGTTGTTGGTCGTCACCCTCTTGTTGCAACAAGTGCACATTAGGGATTAATTTACATTTGTGGCCATGCATCCATTTGTCCCCACATCTCCAGCACTCTCCCACTTTTCTTATTTTCTGGGAATTGTTAACAGGTATCTCTGCTTGTCTTACTGGCGGTTGTGGTGGCAGGACAGGTGTGCTCTGCTTCACTGGGATAGACCAATTGCTCTTCTGGTAGAAATTGGTAAAGGGTGCCCCTGTTTTCTTAGGTGTTGTGGTCACATGAGGGTGACAAGGCTCTATGTCCTTAGCTAAGCAGTAAGCATCTGTGAGTGTTTGAGGATGAAGTGGCCTTAACTGATACTTGATCCCATCCCTTAAGCCATTTACATAGCATCTCACAAACCAGAGTTCTCCCAGCTCAGGATTTTCCTCCTGGACATCAGCCATTAAATCTTCAAACATTTTAGTGTATTCAGACACTGTACTCTGCAGCTGCTTAACTGAATTGAATTTCTCAGTTAGATCATATGAACCATTGTCAGAAAATCGTTTGACCACCTCAGCTCCAAACTGCTTCCATGTCAACTGCTTTTTAAGTAACCCAGACCTTCTCAACCACACATTTGCATCTCCTATTACATACATTTGAGCCAGGAATATCTTGTACTCCTCTGGAGCTCCTGACATTTGAAAATACTTGTTGCACTACCTTAGCCAGCCTACAGGATCTTCACCTAAAAACTTTGGAAAATCCAGTTTGGGACCTTTTGTTAATGATTTCATGAACTGTGCCTGCATGTCCTGCTCGTAAGTTCTGCAATAGCCTTGCCATAGTTGCCTATCCCTGTTGTTCTGATAATACTAGTTGAAAGCAGGTGTATGCATCTGATCTCTAGCAGTCATGGGAGTTCCCACATTTGGTATTGTGTCAGTTCTGATAGGGTGTGCATATCCTGGGGGTGCCTGAACTCGGTTTGTCCTAATAGGAGGTAAGTTCTGCAATTGCTCTTCAATTTGTTTTGATTTCTCCTTCTCAAGTTCCAATTGTTTTCTGAGTTGCTCTGTTCTGTCCACTTGACTCTGCATCTCTTCCTGCTGCAATGTTGGGGGTTTTGGGATCTAACTAGAGCTAGATGGTCGCTCCTGTTGCGTGTGGGGAGCTGTGGTTTTCACCAATGTCTGCAAGACTGAACTCATCGCAGACAGCTGCTTGCTGAGATCCAATACCACCTGCTCCACGTTACCCACATGCTTTGAGATTTCCCCCTGTTTGCCACTCATAGACTGCATTTCCTCCTGCAACTTGGTCATTTCCAAACGCAGTTGTGCGCTCTCCTGCTGTAAACCTCCTAAATCATCCCGAAGGCCCAGCACCTCTTGCAAATCCACTTCATCGATAGTTTTAGTCCGCCCCATCACCTTGATCAGAGATTCGAGTGAGGAATTTTACCACTGGATCTCCCCAGCAACCCTGCCCTTGCCTCTGATCCTGCCGCCGCCGTAGCACACGGATATGTGCTAGAGCTCGGAATTTTACCAATCGAGCAGTTTACTCGACCAACCGACTCTGCTCGACAAATCTGTGCTCGAATTTCGTCGCCACCAACCACCTCAACCCCGCCGCCACGCGCCCGCAAGCACTGCCGCCGATTGCGAAGAAGGGTGGGAGAAAAGGGTGGGGAAATCCTGATCAGAGAAAAAAAATCCCAATTCACCTCTCTGCCGAGGATCGACTGCTCATGATACCACTTTGTCAGGACCTAGCTATGATCTATGCGAAAATATCAAGAGTATATGGCTCGATTTTGTATAAACTCTCTCTCAGATCCCCTTTTGTATTGAAAAGTATGAACTAGATAGCGATGACAGCCACACCCCAGCTGTACTTATAAGGAACCTTTTACCCGGCAAGACCGGGAAAAGTAACAATAACGAACTCATAACGGTAAGTAAGAGATCAACGGTTCACGACGAAGCGCTGGTGAGGAGCGATCCTGATCGTTGGTTGCTGCGAAGCGTTTTTCTGAACTTCTACAGTTAACTGAACTTGTCAACGCCTAACACGCAGGGCTCAGGGTCCCCTGTTTATTGTCATCGTAGAAGTAAACGGCGGAGTGGCTAACGACGCGGTGATGGCAAAGCGGTCCATCTGTCAGGACGATGAGCCGGACCAGAGCTCGTCAGCCATGGGTTCCTTGCCCACAAGGCGACCAGTAAGTTGTAGGCCGCTCACGCTAGACGAGTCCACAAGTCTAGCGCGTTGTAATAAGCCGCCCAATCCATGCTAGACGAGTGCCCCAATGACGAGTAAAATGGAATACAGTAGTAGCAGGCGATCAGCATTTAGTAGAGGATATGTACAGCATCGTTTCTGTTTACTTGCACTAACAAAAGGAAAGGATCCTCCCAAGTTGACGCGCAGTAACAAAAGGGTCAGAGATCCATTCCACTCAGGAACTGCTGCAGCCAGGGATTACTGGTTGCGTCTTTCTCGAAGTCTGATTTCAGTTTGGCCACCATCTCCGTAGCCTTGCTCCCATCCACCTCATCTAGAGGCAATGCAGCAAAATCCTCCAACAAAAGGCGAGCCCGAGCAGCTCCCCTCGTCACATCATCTGGGCTAAACACCCTCTTGCGTTTCGATCCAACCTGCAATCAGGAAGAGGGTACTAGTTTCAGATATGCCATTACAACACTGCTCAATCCACTGCTTTCAAGGAATTCCTAATCACAAGAAATGCACCCCTTTTTTTGCCTTAACCTAATAAGAACAATCATGAAAGGAATGGGAAGGGAGCAAAAGAGAATGTGCATTTTAGTTGTTGATATTAAAAAGACAACATTTATCTTGACTTTTAGTTGGAGATACCTCGTCACTGGGTTCACCACTCAAGTTAGGTGCACTGGTAAAGTCTTCTAACTCTTCAGCTTTGCTTTTTGCAAGAGCAATGACAGCTTCTGGAAAATTAGCAAATTCCGCAACATGGATACCAAAACTTTGGTCGCAGGAACCAGGTTCAACCTGCAAAATGGAAAATGCATTTACCACACTGCATGCAAATGTTGAATTCCTCTTCATTTCACTCTAATATATAGGTAATACAACCATGTCCATTCTAACAACATCACTCCCTCCGATCCAAATTAACTGTCCCAGCTCTAGTACAAGAAAATGCATTTACCACACTGCATGCAAATGTTGAATTCCTCTTCTTTTCACTCTAATATATAGGTAATACAACCATGTCCATTCTAACAACATTACTCCCTCCGATCCAAATTAACTGTCGCAGCTCTAGTACAACTTTAGTACAAAGTTGGACTAGAGCTGCGACAATTAATTTGGATCGGAGTACAGGATTTAATAGGGTTCATCTAACAACAGGATCCATTTGTATTATTTGAAGAAATTTACGACTTGCGACTACAAATAAAAAGACACAAGCATGGATGTAACTCCTGATAATGTTGGCAGGTCTTTAGCTATTCTCTTCTTTTTCATACAGAGGCCAAGAAGCTTGTTCAATTTCAAATATATGAGACTCCTTATCCACCTTTTGGACACAACTGCCGCTAGAAAATAGGGACATTATCATGATGAAGACCTAGAGAGGAGGAAAGACAGGAAATTATCAAGTTGCCTATTAGAGATGCCAGAATGGTAATGTAACTTTTCTCCCTTTTCCTGCTCAGTTATCTGAGACAAAAAAAACTCCTACTTAAAAAAATATGTAAGGTTTTGTCGTCCATCCTTTTCTTTCGCCCTCCATCCTAACCCCCACCTCCGTTTCCGGTTTTATCAATTTTTCGCACCGGTTTTCCCTGAGGCTCGCCTCAACTGGCCCACATCTTATTGGCCTACAAATAAAATCATGTTTTCTTTGGCAAGTCAATAAGTACTGATTCAATTGCCATTTTTGGTGCGTAATCGCATTAACAATAAAATGACTGGTAAATCAATGCGTACAAAATATCTGTGCCTCCATTGCAACGCACAGGCAATTATCTGACAGAGAAGTTCAAGCAATTAATGGCATCAAGCATCTAAAATACTGAAACTCATTAGCAGCTATCAAGCGATTATAGAAAAAACTATAATAAGACAGAGAATTATAGACAACACAATAAGCCATTAAAAGGATTTCAGAATGTGTTTCGGAATTTTACATCACAGGGTACCTTATAAAGCATAGTCAACTTCCGACTTGATGGGTCCATATGTGCACCCACATGATAATTTGCAATTCCCAAATCTGGAACATGTTGGTGCTGATCACCATTTTTATTTGCTAATGCAGTTAATTCATGAAAATGAGTTGCAAACAATGTAGGCGCCCTAGTCACTTCCACAAGATGCTCACAGATAGCCCATGCAAGACCTGAATGTAACAATCCAAAATATGAGTTAGATCTTCAAGTTACATTAAATAAAGTTATATCTTCAAGTTGCCTATAATTTTGGCATACTGCAGTAGTAGTACTATATGCTAGAATTAAGGCATGGAATTTTGGACCAACGCATCTAACCAATTACAGAGTGTAAGTGAAATGCCAGGAATGAACAATCCTCATGTAGAATGCTTAGTTCAAATCAAGTTGCAGTAAATATCATTTTAGAAGTTAACATTTGCAGAACTGTGGTAGGAAATATATATGTAATATAAAATATTTAGTTCAAAGCAAGTTGCATTAAATATGATTTTGAAGTTAATATTGCAAAACTGTATTAGGAAACAGAGATTAACAAACTGGATATGCTCGTCTAATCTGTCTTAGGTCCAAACATGATAAAAAGAAGTGGGAAGACAAATCAAGAAAGGGTTGCAAGACAAACCAAATCCATCATATGTGGAAGTTCCTCGTCCCAACTCATCGATAATTATGAGAGATTTCTCAGATGCACCTTTCAAAATGGATGCTGTTTCAAGCATCTCTTGCATAAAGGTTGAAACACCACGGAGCTGCCAACAAAAATGTAAAGCAAAATATTTAGAACTTGGAAGGTTTTGCAGATCTACATAGATGAAAGCCTGTTCAAAAGTAACAGCAAGTTTTGACCTAAAATATCCCGAGCACCAGTTATTGGTTAAATTTAAACAGGTACTCCCTCCATCCCATAATATAAGAATGAACGTTTTTTCAAGCTAAAACAGCTTGAAAAACATTCTTATATTATGGGACGTAGGGAGTAACATATAAAATATTAGTCATTGACAGCTTCACATATGAATTTCCCCTTTCCCCTGCACTACTAGGTTACTGTCATTTATGTGGCCGTAAAGTGTCTCGCCATCCTGGCCCTCCCCTCTCCCTTATGGAGCTGGAAACTAAGAAGATCCTGAGTCTTTTGTTTTTTGTTTTTTATGTGAGGACGTCCTGAATGAAGCAGACAATATTTTCAAACTTCAAGATTAAACAAAATAACATGGACCAAAGCCTGTTCAAAGGTAACAGCAAGATTCGACCTAAAACATACCCACAACTAGAATAAAGTTTGACAGAAGGTTTGACAGAAGCACGGCACGGGCTCCACCCCTCTCTGCCCTCAATTTATATCTGGCGTCGGCCGTCGGTGAGCGGCCTGTATCGGCCTTCAATTCCTCTTCTCGTCGTCCGGGCTCTTCCCTCGTCGAAGGGCTGGACCGCTCCCAGCTGCGGCCCATTGCTCGGCTCGCGCCCGTGGCTGCAGGACAGAGCTCGTCTCGCGCCTGGCAGCAGGACCAAGCTTGTCGCGCGCCCGGCAGCAAGACCGAGCTCGTCTCGCGCCCGGCATCTGGACCGAGCTCGCCTCACACCCGATGCAGCAGGACGGGTCGATGGAGGCCAATTTTGGCCGGCCTTTTGGGTCTCGGCGCTGGTGGCCGCCCAGGGATGTGAAAGGTGAGGCCTTTCCACTCGTCTCTTTGGTTGGGGTAGCGACGAGTCTCGGGTGAGGTGGTGTCAAGGTCTTGGATGCCAAGGCGGCGGCCCTGGTGGTGGTAGCGCGGTGCTCATGGCAGACCCCGTGGCTTGGTGCTGCCCGGTGACCATGGCCGTGTGGGCGGCATGGTGGCTGGGGTGTGGCGTTCGGTGGCGGTGAGTGTTGGCTGGGGTGAAAACCTGTTCTATGTTCGGACGGACCGACGACGGCGTAGCGCGTTACCTTCTTGAAGGCGTCGTTGCAGTTCTCATCGGTCATCGTGTTGCTCCAAGGGAAACTTTGACCCCCGGGTCGGGCGGTGGCAGCGCGTTGGCGTCGTAACCTTCTTGGAGGCGCCTCCTTGGAGCTCACGGTTCGTCATATGCGGCTTCATCTCTTCGCGGTGGCGTGTTCACGATGGAGGACCCCGATTGCTCTTGTAGTGTTAGGGGTGGTGTTGTTGCGCTCAGCGCCTATGTATCCCGCCTTGGGTGTGTGCGTGTGTTGTCATGGGGTGCGTCTGTACTTGGGATGTGGTTGATCTTTGCTTTATATATAAAGCGGGGCGAAAGCCTTTTTCGGTATATTCGAGATCCATGCCAAGAAACATTACTAAACCATTTCCTCCTAAGCCTATGTACAATAATATGTTAGTCTCAATGGGAGGAAAGCAGCTGCAACAGGTCAGAGTTGAACATCACAATCAAAACAGTCCATGGACACAAGCACCAACTTTATACAACCTCTTTACCTTTGAACAGGTCAGAGTTGAACATCACAATCAAAACAGTCCATGAACATCACAATCAAAACAGTCCATGAACATCACAATCTCGTTGCAATCTGTCATGCCGCACTTGTCCAATAACTTGACCGCATAAGCTGATTGACATAGGGAAATTTCTCTGGAGCTTTGCTTCACTTCGATGCCCAAGTAATAGCTGAGTAATCCCAAATCGCTCATGCTAAATTTCATCTGCGCCTTGAAACCTTCAATTTCTTGCACACTATCTCCGGTGATGATCGAATCATCGACATAAACTCCAACTAGCAAGTTTGAGCCTTTGGAATCATCGAGGGGACATCTTTTGAACCCAAGCGGGACTAAACTTCGGTCTAACTTTGAGTTCCAAGCTCTTGGTGCTTGCTTCAGCCCATAAAGTGCCTTCTTAAGCTTGTAAACTTTCCCTTCTTCGCATTTCTTCTCGTAGCCAAGGGGGTGTTCCACGTATACTTCTTCTGTAAGATCGCCATTGAGGAAAGCGGATTTAACATCCATATGATGAACCTTCCAACCCTCTTGTGCTGCCAAAGCTAGGAGCACTCTCACCGTCTCGATTCGAGCAACCAATGCAAACACCCCTCATAGTCAACTCCTTGACGTTGTACGTAAACCTTTGCAACGAGTCTTGCCTTGTACTTCACAATGGCACCCTTCGTGTCCTTTTTTAACTTGTAAACCCACTCCGAATCTATGGCCTTTTGGTTCAAAGGTCTAGTTACCAAAGTCCACGTGTCATTGCTCTCGATCGCCTTGATCTCCTCATCCATGGCACGCGTCCAACTAGGACTTTTGCTCGCCTCTACGAAGTTTGCCAGCTCCTCAACTCCGAGTAAACACAATCCAGAGTACTCGAGCGTAACTGGCTTTGCATACTTGTAGACTTTCTTGAGGGTCTTGTAGCGACGAGCCCGTTGTGGCTTGCGAAGGAGGCGACACAAATTGTGTCGGCGTCGATGCACTTGAGGAAGATGGCTGAGTCCCAGGTGTGGTAGATGTCGGGTCATCGGCATAGTCGTCGTGATCATGACCATCATCTTGATTGTCAGGATCACTATGTACCTTGTTGTCGATGTCGTCGTCGAGATCTCCGCCTGTGTCGTGCGCGTCATTGTCGCTATCACCTTGCGACTCATGCGCGTCGTCATCGGTGTCAGCACCATGGTGATCACTTCTATCGTGGTCACCTTGGTTGGGCGTCTTGCCAACCACCTGGACGTCCTCCCCTGCATCGCATCATCATCAGTTGGAAATTCAACTGTGAATATGTTATCGTTTGGAGCATCGCCGGCTGCTGCGCTCCAATTCCACGCTTGATTTTCTTCAAACACAACGTCGAGTGAAATCCGTAGACGCTCCGATTGAGATTGATCAAGGTTGAGGATATAGAGCCTGTTCCGTGTGCGATTCACAAGCGCTAGCATGTGTCGGAGGGCTCGAATGGTATCCCACGCATCTGGTCGGTGTCCAAGTCGATCATAGATTGTGACGGGCGATGCCACATGCTGGCGGGCCTCAGGCCGTGCGGGGCCGGGTCAGATGGGTTGTTGTAGGGCGTTGGCGCCCTCGTCACGCCGGGCAACCAGCCTACTCGGTATGAGTGGATGGTCATGCTGTTGTGGGGCCTCTAGTAGCACATCGCTTGTAGTTCCAAGGAGTCGCAGCTCAGTCATATTCTCCTGCTGTTCAAACCTAGCCTCGGTACAATCTTTTTTTTGCCCACAGATGTGCTCTTTTTTTTTTTGCCCATTCAGCCAAACCTAGGCGTCGGTCGGAAAGTGGTGTCAAAACCTAGGATGTGGCGGGTGGCAACCTGGGATCCTCGAACGTTCAATGAGAGTGTTTGATGGAAATACGCACACAGCAGTCAGCCAGTCTAGTTCAACCACGTAAACCAAGGTTGTGGGTTTTTTCATGTGCTCAATGGTATGCGAAAGGTAGAACGTCCAGGGCTTTGAGCCCGCTGGTGCATGTTTGGCCTCCTGACCCGCAGCAGTAGGATGGTACTGTGAAGGTTTTGGCTATTTGTTCGATTTCGTTTCTTGGTGTTTTAGGTTTTTGCTAGCCTATTTTTGTTCTTTCCTTTTGCCAGGTTTACCTTTGTAAACTCTTACACCATCTTGGTGTTCTTTTAATACAAAATGACACGCATTTGGGGGCATGTTTGAGAAAAACAAGTAGAACAGTGAATGTTATTAGCGTGTATCAAATTCTTTGGATGTGATCTTTCTATATGAGGAATTGGAACCAGTTTTTTTTATGTGAGGAGAGAGTTAAAAAGCATGGATCTCAAGCTTCTAAGAATTAACGATTTCCTCTAAACAAGGAATTAAAATGGTTTCTATCTTCTTCCAAGAAGCCTTAATCGGCATTGCAAAGGTGACTCGACGACTTCATGTTATTAATTCCAGTACGTGTGCTTGTACCACCATCTAGAAGAGCAAATTATATGTTGTAGTTCATGTGATTCTAGCAGAAGCTTACAACAAACTTACAACCAAAAGCATTTTCAATAAACTCAAGAACAAAATAGCTTAACGACTGAACCAACTTACTTGGCAATCACCAGCGCCAACACGAGCAAAAATACAATCTCTCACACTAATGCTTGCCTGATCACAAGGAACAAAGGAACCAACTTGTGCCATCAAGACATTTACGCCAACCTGGTTCCAAAACAAAAAGGGCTTCAGATAAGTTCATGAAATGAAAAACTACAGGCATCACATTCATAGCAAAAGGCTTTGCACAGTGGCGGAGACAG
>NC_041381.1:260754434-260760553 GCF_002162155.2 Triticum dicoccoides | reverse complement strand
AGGGGCCCTGCCCCCCTAACATCAGCCATTTCTTGCTAACTTGATATGAACAGTGGCAGAATTGGTCATTATTTGCTACTAAAAATCCATTTTCCAACAGCTTGGCCCTCCCTAACCTGTTTTAGCAGCACTTGGCCCCCCTCATACATATTTTCTGGCTCCGCCACTGGTTATGCATATAAATAGAAGAGAATTGAGGGGAAAAACAAGAAAGAAGGTCCACAGTTCCAAATTTCTTTGGTTTTACTATGATTTGTAGGTACAGCAGCCACCTGAGTCGATTTGGTATTTTTGTTTGCCTTGACTCGATGAAAATACAAATCGACATTTGTTATAGATGGATCCTTAGGCTGCTAAAACTGCACCTGATATGGATCTAGGAGATGTAGGGACAGAGTGAGACCCTACCGGTAAGGAGGCAAGGTAGAGGGGTTAACTCTTCTATTTTCTTGCTTAATGCATCTCCATGAGGTATAGAGAGAGAGGGTCTAACAACACAAATCCCGCCATTTTTTATCTAAGGTGATCTTACTTTATCCTACTAAACTGGCTTAAAGCGCGTTAAAGAAAAACTGGCTTGAAGCGCATGTAACTGGTAATTAACAGGAAAGTGCTCCTATCTTTCCGTCTCCTCTGACGTGAAATAGGCAGGCAGCAACCCACACCATAAATAACACCCCTCTGCGACACGACACTTCCACAAGCTGTCTTGTGGGGACCACATATAAAGACCTTGATGGCACGACCGCCCAACACTGATTAGAAGCTTAAGGACAGCCCTCTCAATATGTTGACTACAGTTGATTTGCAAACAACCCCAGCAAAACCTTCGTTGGCCAGCTATTAAGCTTCACTAATTTTGTAATTTGTAAACACTGATCAAATAATTTTTTGAAGCTGCATTTCATAGTTGCATACATTACCGTTTCAAGTATTATGTGCTTATATCAGCATGCAATGCAGCCGCTCCTAATTACTACTAGTATGCATAGCACACCATACTGTCCATGCCAATAAACTTATTGATCAATCCAAAGTACCATACACATATTTTCAGTAAATAATAGAAAAAACTTAATTTCATGAAACAAGTCAAACAAATGCCAAACTGCCATTGATGATATTATAAACGTGCAGATCTGACCTGACGTATAAAAGTGGATTTTCCACCCATGTTTGGCCCAGTGATGATTTGAAACCAACTTTTTCCCCTCGCCTATTTAGAAGAATTTGAAGCATCACAAACCTTTTTTTTCAGGGAAAAGCAGCACGAACCTTGGTGACTAAGTGCTTCCGTGTAAACAAGATCATGATATACTTACCAAAGTGCAATCATTTGGTATGAAGCTAACACCATCTTGGGCCTCCACACAAGGATGCCGACTACCTTGTAGAATAATATCTCCTTCCTCCTGTATTAAATTCGCAGGATTAGAACTTCAGCCACAAAACTAAAAGTGGAATTGCTTCTTTTGGAGGGTATTAGCTAATATTTCTTACCGATGTTGTGATGTCTGGTCTTACATAAGGAACTGGGCAACTTATTGCCAAATCAGCAAAACTCTGTAAAACATCCAACTCGGATATAATTGCAGCAAAATTCTCAAATACCTACATCAAGAATTTAAGATCTGTTAGTCACAAATGACAAAAAAAAAGGTAACTACAAATCATTTTATCTAAATGTACCTCTGAGAAGGTGCATGAAACTTGCACTACATTATCGACAATCTTTTTCTGGCAACTTGTGTAATCACCAAGCAGTGACTGGTATTGGTCACCTAGCTTTTTAAGCTTGGCGCTTGTAAACTTCACACCATCTTTACGAGTTTCTATGATAATGTAATTGGTCGTGAGCTTTTTCCTGACTTTCTGTTCATCTTTCTTCGAGATTCTGAACACATGTCCAAATGGGCCTTTTTCTAGCTTCAATTGCTTATCAACAGAAAGATCCAGATCAGTGGCTGTATGCATGTGCAAATTGTTTATGTGATTTTCGACTTCAGAAAGCTCATCCTTCAGCACAGCCAAATCAGAAGAATATAGGGGAGATATCCTGTACTCGCCATTGTCTACTTGACCGAGGTCAATGGCTGTCTCAACAAGATTAGCAAACCTGCCATATCGATTCTCTGTCAGCCACTCTTCTAAAGAGCTAAGGAACCTTGTCATTACAGATGTAGAAAATTGGCCATTGTATTGTTGAAGAACACCCTTGATGTACGGGATTCTAGAGCAGGACTGCAAAAACATTGATTAAAAAAAGGTGAAATTTTACTTGAGCAAGAAGATTCAAAACAGAAAATAATGGCAAAAGACACATGTCTATGTAAGTATATAAATAGCTTTCAATTTGATATGTGTTAAGGGGGTTGTATTTTACTAGAATCATCACATACAGGTATACCCCTCATGTTTAGTAAGTATATAAATAGCTTTCAATTTGATATGTGCTACGACATTCTGTGCAAAGATGAAGCAACACAAGCACAAAAAAGGCCCAATTCATTCACTCAAAATATGTTATCTGAACCATATACTAACAGTTAAGAAGCCAATATAACAGTGTCAGAAGTTTATCTGCATACACATTTTAGCCAAACAACCATATTTGCAAGAAAGAAACAGCAGGTAGAAGCAAAAACCTGGTAGAGCTTAACAACAGGCTGCAGGTTAGCTGATTTCTTACGGAGAGCATGTGTTAGGCGATCAATATCAGATATCCTTTTAAGTTGTTGCCTAAGACCCTGACAAAGCTCTGGATCTTCTGCGAAAGCCTGAACCATATCTAATCTGTTATTGATTTCGTTTACATCTATCAAAGGTTGTTTCAGCCATTTGTTAAGAAGTCGCTTTCCCATCCCAGCAGTGCAAGTTCTGTTCATCAAACCAAACAAACTAAAATTCTTGTTTACATCAGCTTTTCCTTCAACAATATTCAATGCTCGCACCGCAGCAGAATCAAGTCGCATGTAGCGGTCCAAATTGAATTTCTCAATCGTGTAATTTCCATAATTAGTGTCATCTGCTAGCAACTCAGCATATGATACTAGAGCTCCAAGGGCACCCAAAGCATAGTCAAACTGAGATAGGAGATCACGAACTGGCTCGACAGAACCCCTGATTATTCTACCAAGATCCTGCACAAGATCTCTAGATTTAAATTCAGCCTTCTTTCTTTCAGTCAATAGAATACTGCAATTGCTAATAGCATCCTGAAGAGGCTGCAAATCTATTGATTTCTCAAAATCTGCTGGAAGAAGACACTCCTTGCAACCTAATGCAACAAGGGCTGATTCCACATTTGTGAATCGACTATCTTCAGGGAACTCAGCCAACCCCAGCTTCCGGTTCGTCATATCCACAAAACTAAGCGCTACATATAGCTGACCTTCACGGAAGACAGGAAACAATGCAACAGTAACCGGAGAATATTGCATGTCATTGTTAGCAAACAGAATATCTTCAAAACTGCCAATGTTTCCAGGCGTTCCAGATTTTGTTAACCTCCAACTTGACCCACTTCCCTCATAGAGCTCCAGTGTATGGTCCGTCCTATCTAACAAAAGGTTGCGTGCAATGGTCTCAAACATAGCCCTGCTAACACTGACACTTGAGATTCCATCAGAGTTAACGCCCAGTTGCCTTAAGGCAGTCATTGTGTGATAGTATGCCTTTGCAATAAAGGTTGCATTCTCACCATGAGCAGTGTAATAATCCTGGCAGAACGTTTAAGCTTTAGTTTACAATATTCCCAGGAATTTGATGTATACAAATAATTAGTTCAAGTAATCTGAAGAGCAATCAGCTAAGATAGCTCTGTGTGGGCAGGTGCATCTCAAGAGTTGTAACTTCTACACGATAAAGACAGCCTTCTTTTGATGTAGGAACTCATAAGAAGTGTGACAATAAAATTTATAACAAATGTCTTGATTAAATTACTTAGAAGAAAGATGCATATGTTTGCATGAACTGCCTAAATGCACAAAAAGGTAGAAGTGGGAGACATTCTTATAACTCTCTCTAGCATTACTGCATTCTACTAGTACTCATATGATGAAACATTTCTGCATATTCGACCATTTAGATTGCATTCCAACAAATTCAAAATGATATCCTACTAGAATCATTATTCATGAAATATCAAGCCCCGCAAAGTGTGCATATTGTGCTGAGATGCGAAACAGAGACTAAGTTTGCAAAATCAGTTAGAGGCACACTCTCCTAGTGAATGGAAGTTTCTCATAACGCAGCAACAGAGCATGGGCCTGAAACTTTTTCTTTTTAAGAACTATTATGGTTCACAAACTTTGGTCAAGGAAAGTCTAAAATTGCATGATAGATACGTACATTATCTCACTCACATGATACCTAAGATATCCAACAAATTAGAATAACACTAACAGCCGTATATGGCGACCATCCAGAGTAGATATTCTCATATGATGTAAAGAGAGTAACATGAAATTTTAACTATTTTTCCTATCATATTTGTGAAACTGATCATCAAGAAATAAATACTGGAGCACATCTACACATACAAGAAAACTGTAACAAACATTAATGCGAAAGTACTTACCCGGCGATCAAAGAAACGAATGGCCCGAGGATCCTGCAGTATCAAGAAGATAATGTTACCTCCAACTCAAAAAAAAAAAAAATGAAGTTACCTAATGCAGAAAAATGTCACCCAACATATTCACTAGAAATCCAGGGGTCGGGCTGGAAGAGTCTTACCTTCGGCAACTTCTTGAAGAAGGAGATGAAACCCTGGGCTTGCCTCGCATCTATCGAATCACGGAAACGGAATCGATCAGAAAAAAAAAGTCAAAACCTAATGCACAACGAGACAAACAAAGAACGAGAGCGCACGAACCTAACTTGAGCTCCGGGAGCTTTCCCCCCTCCGGCAAGCAGTCTTCGCTGTCCATGCCGCCCCCAATGCCGCCGGGGGAGAGACGGATGGTGGTGCGGGCGAGGTGCTCGGCGAAATGTGGGCAGACGCGGGCGGCGGGAAAAGCTAGGGGTTTTCGCGGGAGAGCCGAGCGGCGCGCGTGTGGGATGGGGGGTTTCGCGGGGCTTTGTGGGCGAAGCCGCGGGGGTGCGAGAATCGAGGATACCGGGAAATGCGCAGTCGGGACTCGGGCCGATATTCAATAAAATAAGGAAAAAGCTATCGTGCAACCGACCGATCACGCGTCCGTCGGATCGTCTCTTTCATCCGAGGGACGAGAGCATCCCCGCTCCCACGGCATGCGCGTTCGTTTTCCTGAAACGTTGTTTCAGGAAAATGCCCCTGCAGCTGAAGCCGCGGCATGTGTATGCTGGGTTGGGAGAGGCGACGAGGTCTAGATCTGGGAGGGCGGCGGCGTGGCCGGGGCTAACCTACCGCCGTGACGATGACTTCGTCTTTGGGAACGGCGGCGGCCGCCGACAACCCAAACAGGTACGGATCTTCCTCCGGTGATTTCTCCCCGCGCGCTCGCCCTGCTCCGCCGCCTCCCGTCCCCGCCCTCCCCGCGGCTCCTCCTCATGCTGCTCCTCTCCGTCCTCCGCCTCCGCCGCCCGCCCCACCTCTTCCTGTCCACCTTCAACACCCTCTTCGTAGCTGGCCCCAGCCCCCTGTCGCTCCACCCGCAGCTTCTCCTCCGCCTCCTCTCCGCCTTCTCCTCCATCGTCGCTGGCGATGTTGTTGCAAATTTTGCAACAGGGGTTTTGTTGCAGGAATTGTTTCTGCAACCCGGCCGTTGTTTCAGGAATTGTTTCTGCAATCTCCAATTTTTGCAACATGGTAGCTGTTTTTGCAACGCAGACGTTGTTTCAGTAATTGTTTCTGCAATGCGATCATTGTTTCAGGAATTGTTTCTGCAACGCGACCATTGTTTCTGCAACTGGTTTGTTGTTTCAGGAATTAATGTGTCGGGAAGGCGACGCGCGTGTGCGAGGAGTTAGATCGGACGGCTCACTCGCGGAGATCTGACGGCTGTCGACTCGTGCCTTCAAAACTTACAAAAAAAAAACACAGGGCATACGCAAGTGCTCACGCATACCCCTCATCCCTATGAACGCACACACACACTTTAGCCCTATGAGCACCTTCTAAAGACTGAGCCGGCATA